>NW_010257155.1:23018-57225 GCF_000690775.1 Eurypyga helias
ACGCAGTTTCTTTCTAGCTGTTAAAATAGTAACATCTAGGTAGAATACAAGGAATACATTTATATTAAGTATGATAGGGAAAATACTTTATCAAGTGAGATGTTCAAATAATGATGTCCAAATGCTGATCCTGCCATTCTGTCTAATAGTGACAGTAGTAGGAAAAATAAAATGTCAGCTCAAGGTGAATAGTATGAAAGTCAAAGGAAAAGGAATCCCACAGCATCACAGAAAGCTTAGCATCACTTACAAGATGCTAACTAAAAATTAATAAGACACAGAGAATGACATGAAGAAATGCCTCCATACTTCATTGGTTCATAATGCCTCCATTATGCCTCAAATGCCTCCATATTTCATTCATTATTTCAAGAATTTCCTCTTCCATACATAAACCCAAGCACAATTATGTTAATTCAAACTCTAGGTTGAATAAAATTGCCAAGCACACCAAGTGTGTGAGCAAAATGTTATGAACAAGACACTAAACACAGGACACATCTCTTAATTTCAACGGGATCCACCTTGTCTTTTAAAACAATTTAAAAAATCCACTAGGATCTCCCAGGGAAGCACACATAATTTTAGGACTAATCAAACTTAAAATCAAATAATGAAGTCAATTATTTTAAGCTTATTCAATGGAGCTGGCAGAAAGATGGAGATCTGAGGGTACTAAAACTTTCTTGTAAATATAATGATATCAAAACACAAGTAATCTGGAGGCTCTTTCTTTGCCCCTAACAGAATACTGTTTCTCTTCTGAATGTTATAGATGGAAATAACATATCCCTGGTTGTTGTACAAATACTTCTGAACATCAAATCTCTGCTTATAGTATTATCTAGAGTATGGAGAGAGGTCAATAGTTGTAACAGAAAAACTTTCAAGTTACTGGGCCAAAAATGTCCACTCATGTATGATCACTGATCTCATTGTGTTGAAACCATTTAACACCTGGTGAGAGTCTGTGTTGTGTATCCAGTCTGATATGTAAAAAAGCATACCTATGGCTTCAGTGTTTCAAGTTCCCTCTTATTAGGGTGTGAGCGGAGATTTTCTTAGTTTTGAAGCTAAAAATTGGAAGGCCTATCAGACTGACAAGATGGATGATAGCAGATTTTTTTGGTTACCGGCAAGTAGATAATAGAAAGAACATAGCTAACCCATTTTAGCTAAGGTAGGGCTGTTTTCCATGATATACATTTTGTTCTTTATGTCTGTCTCATGTGAAATAGCTCCTGAAATAGTCACCTCATTTCTTTTAGGAGACACATTCCTGAAGTGATACATACTACACTGTTAACATTTTCCTAATAACCAGTCTATATATTTTTAATTAATTAGATCCTATTACATTGCATACATCCCTCCACACTATACCATCTCTTTTTGTACACATTTGAGAAATATTTAGACATTGCTTAGACCAAATGCTCACTGAAGCCATGCTGATTTAAACCAGATGAATATCTGCCTCTTTATGTCTTCTAAAGCAATCACTTCAAATCTTTCCACACAGCTTAGTCACCACAGTTCTCTGTCCTATTGCTGGTATTTTCTTGACTCTTCTAATGTTGGGGGTTTTTTGTTTGCTTGTTTGTTGTTTGGTTTTTTTTTCAGGTGAGTAGAATCCCAAAAAAAATTTATTGGTCTAAATATGGTAACTATTTGGTAATAAGAAATAGAGCTTTTCTCTATCTGTTCTCTTGATGTGACACCTCTCAACATAACATAACATAACATAACATAACATAACATAACATAACATAACATAACATAACATAACATAACATAACATAACATAACATAACATACCCTACACTTTTTTTAGCTGTCATTATGCATATCCCAACCTTGTTCATTACTAGAACTCCATGGGGTATTTTTATGTATTTTTCTCTTCTGAATTTCTCTATCCCTTGAATAGCTGTGGTTTCAAAAACTTTACCTCTCAGGTATACTACAACAAAGTGTTTTTTTCTTCTGTCATTTGTAAACCTGGGGAAAGTCAAAATTTACAAAGGATCTAGTGTATGCATGACATAATACAGCCACGCTGAAACAGTAGCAGGCACATGATTCTTCATGAATGAGGTCTAAATTTGGTGTGCTTTCAGTTTGTGCTTAACACATTTTTCCCACTTTGGGCACACAGATTGCTCAATTGTATCCAGTTGTCATAATGGAATTACATCCAAATATAAGGCAGTGGACTTTGCTTCTCCCTGTGTATAGGATGAACACCAGTCCATGTGATTGTTAGCCTCAAATGTTAATAAATTATTTTGTTTAAATTTTTCTGTGTTTTTGTTTTATCCCATTAAGCAATAGTCAGTTGATTTTTAACAGACTTTATGACTCACTATATGTAATGTTATCTATTTGTTTTTCTTTTGAAAAACATATACTGTTCCACATACTTAGTAAGTAGAGTATCTCTGACATATGTTTTTTGACAGACCAGTTTAGCTTTACTCTAAGTTTAGAATTTCGGGTCCTGTTCATCTAACTCTTATGGCCTTGAGATATCTGCAAGGACCTCAGGTATAACCTAACTCACTTAAGGCATAACACAATCTTAGCCCAAGCAGCTCTGACTGGCAAGGTCATGACAATAACTATTAGTGTAATTGGTACTAAAACATACTCATGAATCTCGTTCTTGTTGTGTAGTAACTGCAGTTTTTAAGCCTGGCTAATATCCTGGAGGAGAAGAATGCCATCATTCTAGCAGATTCTGGACATCTGCTAGATCTCTGCAGAAAGATTAACTCCCAGTTAAGATCCCCTAGGTATAGATATAAGGACTGCAAAGAAATACAAAGGTATTTGAATTATGAAGAACTTTGCCATCATTCATCACTCTGTTGTACTGTTGCCCTTTTCAATTCCAAAAATCCATGTGGAAACACGATTTTAACTTATACAGAGTTTTCTTTCCAAGACCCACTCTCTCTCTTTGAAGTAGCCCTTTGTTCACCATACCTTCCACCTTCTAGACTGACACCAGGAGGCCGATGCAGAAAGGAGGGGTACAGTCTGCTCTAACTAAGCAGAAGAGAAAGAGACAGAAAGTGACAGAAGAGGGAGTTTCTGATCCTGAGGTTGCAAGGCCTAAAAGAGAGAGGATGAGTGCAGCTACTGCAGATGGGGCTGCATCCTCACAAAAATAGGCAAGATTTCACAACTGCTGACAGTGACAAGATCTGTTGGGAAGCAAGAGATAGGCTCTTTGGGTCACATATTACTTGAGTAACCAGTGGAAAAGAAATTACTGCCTAATGTCTTATTGTCATGATGTCTTTTCCTGACACATAGAAATTGAAATTGAAATATCTTGTATCTTAGGGTTTTTTCCTATCAACTGTGAAAATTGTCAAGTATTATAGCCTAAAACTTAGTTTCATTACAGGAAAACTCTATGACTCATAACCATAAGAAAAGGCATATAAATGATGCAAAGATAAATAGCCACACAATAGGTCATTGATTGGCAGAATACTGAAGACATTTTGAGTTAGTCTGGGGGTGTTTGCTTTTACAAATACCAGGTAACATTGATGTTGTATTTCAGGCTATTACAGTGATGTTTGAAGATGAAAATAATTCAAAAAATACTTAAAAATAACAGCTGTGTATTGACAGTGTTTAGCTTTCCTGCCTTTAATGTGCCTGGGTCTGTATTTTACTAGCTTCACCACCTCTATGTTGGGTTCGGTGCTGCCCCAGCACTGGTATATTTCTAGCTATATTCATAGTTTTTGTTGTTCCAGTACCATTGGTCTTATTGTTACAACCTGCATGTAAGGAATCATACCGTTTTGTTTAGGTTTCACAGCTGAGTAGTCATAGTTATTGTAACTGCAGAGCGAAAGCCTAGGGACAATTCTCAGAATCATCTTTTTTTTGGAAACATTACTGAGTTGCTAACTCATTTGTCTAGTTCTTACACACATTTGGCAAGGTGTTGTAATTGAGAAGTGACCAGCCAAATGACTGACTGTACATCTGAAAATAATCTCAGGCATTAGAATCACAGGACATTCCTCTCTTAGCAGTCCAGCCCTGCTGCTTAAGCAACTGCTTAAGTCTTCCCTTTTCTTTTGCATTCTCCTACAGTGTTCATTCACAGTCTGCTTAGGTAATCCTCCTCTTCATTACCACATTTCCAGATTGTTTATTATTTCAAATAGCCTGAAGATATTTTGTTAAAAAGAGCACTACTGTGTATGCCCGTTCTTAGAATCGCAAATGCTTATAGTTCCCTATCCCCGAGAAAGTATTTTGCCTGCAGCATTTCTAAGTCACAGAGGTCATGCATAATTTTTTTTTCACACTGAACTATTCAGCTCAAGCAAGATTAAAACACACACTCACAAAAACAAACCTCATCCCCCATCTGCAATGATCAGCTTCATTGAGTATGTTACAAGCTTCCTCATTTTCCATTCAGTACGAGCCAATTATCGTTAAACTACCGAGTTGGAAGTCACCTCACATACTTACAAGTCTTCTGTTCCTCTGACTTATAAACAGCATTACTCATGTTCTAACATCATCACTTGTAAAGTTACAAAGATGCTCTGTACTGGCAGAAGTTTCTATTTTAAATCTATATTATTCTATTAATAAGGATATTTATAATATTTGAAAAATAAACTAATTTAACTGGTTCAATAATACATGTTTTCAGTTTTGTTACAGGCTGAATCCTTTCTTATATAAATTTTCACAGCAGAATATGAACAATAACTGAAAAATATAATTTCAAGCAAGAAGAATATAATTTCCTGGGTTTGTTTTTTGGTTGTGGTGTTTTGGTTTTGTTTTGTTATTTTTAATTTTGGGATTGAAAAGAGCTAACATGAAATCCATTATCCATGTGGTAGTTGCTTCTATGTAAAGTTTCATGGGTGGGATAGCAGGGAGGTAAATTCCATCTGCTCAGAAAATTTCCATTAGTTTCCTGACAATTTTTTTTCCTAGGCATTCTTTGCTCTCATCTCTCCTATTGCCTTTGTAAATTTGAAGCAGAAAGCAAGACTCAGCTCACCCAGTAGCTGGCAAAGCAAATCTTTAATAAGTAAGTTCCTGAAGGCCTGACAAAAGCAATTTACGGCAGAGGTTCACTGGAAGTGTTCTTACCAAAACAAACAAAAGATGTAAATACTATTTCTGCTTAGCAATTACTAATTTAAAAAGAAAACATTTAATAAAGAATATAATGAATAAATAAATAAAGTGGTTTTGTTAACTTTAAAAGTTAATCTGACTATAGCCTGACAAAATGTTAAGAAAAAAATTTAAAAATCATCTATTTATTTCAGCTTTTTTCTTGATCTCATCTCATTAAAAAAAAAAAAGAAGAAAACAACGTTAATGTTTACTTTAATGAAGGACAATTTGTTTCAAAATCATGAAAATATATTGGACAAGGGATGCTTATAACAGGTTTTGGGTGGTTAGAATCAAATCCAGAGATTAAGATTACATTGCCTATTGAAGGTCTAATTCAGTAACTCTGCTCACATCCTGTACAAATAAAAAACCTTGTTTATATATGCAATGCGCACATGCTTCAGGAAAATGTTAAAGGAGAATAAAACTGTTTCCTCAATGCTTCCTCAATAAAACTTTAGGTTTGTGTTACTACAAAGGGTGTATTTCTTCTTTTGAATGTGATGTTTTTGTTGTGATAAAGTTTTTGCCTGCATTTCCTCTGCTGCCTTTTCTCTGAGGACTTCTGCTCTTGCTGTTCCCTGGGGCCATAAAGTGTGTGAGAGTCAGAGCCTTAGTCTCAGGGGCTATAAAAAGCCTGATTTCAGTGCTCAAGAGTGGAAGGCTGTTGGAAAAGGTCACTAAGCTCTTCCAAATGCTACCAATTAATGTGCTTGGTGGATTGTGTTGAGTATGGAATTCAGAAGGAAATCCCATATCTTGTCAGTATTCAGTGCAATCACTCAGTGGTCACTCAAAGTGGCTTTTATAATAGCAAAGTGCAAAGAGTTTAGATGTTGCAAGCCTGTTCTCTTTTTCAGCTCAAAATTAACATGACATTTATCCCATTTGTCAGCTCCTTAATGTTTTCAATCTACAGTGCTGTTACTATGTCTCTGACTTTTTAACCTGCATTCCCATGACAACATTCATTCCTATCACCAAAATACTTACTTTCATATATACATGAAATTCAGAATTATAAGCTGTATTTTGTACTTCCTGCAATAATTGTGTCTTGTCAAAGGTCAAAGGTTGACTGTCTTTTAAACAGGACACTGCTGGGAATGATGTCACAACATGTTCATCTGAATTCTCTGTTTTCTTTACTGGAAAATTTCGTGAAGATGGGAAATTCTGTGGCAAACCTGGATAGCTCTAATGGATTTCCTAAAATGGCATTGCATTTAACATCTACAATTTTTATTTTCCATTTGCTTCTGTAGTTGTGTAGATATCCATCATGTTTTTAGTGAGAACAAGCATAGGTTAAAGTGGAAATGTTAGGGTTTGAAGATTTATTCTTTGTTCTGTAAGTCCAAAACCTTTTGAAATCAACCTGGGAAGTTTTCAGCGAGCTAATTTGTGATGTTATTTCATTCTGACTTTTCCCATTACAGATCGATCCACCTCTTGGTCATGCATGTTGCTTACATAACACCTGAATGGAGAATTGCAGGGATCCTTGTTTGTTTCAAAATTAATTAGCAATTTATCATCCTTTTTGGAACAATGAACAACCTTTGGATCTCTGTTTTCATTCCAGCTGAACTGCCATTTGAAAGGATCCCATCAACAATAAATCTAAATCCTCCCATGTGCTTTAAAGCCATTAAATGTTTGGACTGTATTTGTGGTTTTTTCTCATCATTAAGTCAATGGAAGTGCCAAGCTGGAGAAGTAAATGAATTCAACATTGCTTGAAAAGAACAACATAGAAAAAGAGAAACATAGAAAAACAGAAACATAGAAAAAGAGAGAACTGCTGTTCTGTTTAAATTAACAATTTAATCCTTCCTTTACTTAGACTGTGAAAACTACATCTTGATATAAAGGCTTGATGATGTTAAATATTTTTACTGGCATTCTGCAACACTTCACACAGTACTTCACACAAAGTACTTTCACTTCAAGAAAATGAGACTGCACTCAGTTTGGCATCTATGCACATCAGTGGTCTAACCACAGTCACATTTTTTGTATGCATCATGGAAAAGGAGAATTTTAAATAATGTCTTGTAGGTGGATAACGAAGTGGCATGATGGGAAAACATCCTACACATCAAGAGGTAACAAGAAGCCAAGTACAAAGACTTGTTTGGAAAAAAAAAATACCATTAGGCAATTGAAGAAATGTCAGGGGCCAGATTTTCAACAGTAAGAAAGGATGATACGCAGCATGGGGCTGGAACAGAAGGATCTCAGAAGTGAACACAAATTACTTACGCAAGATATGATAGACAATAGAGAGTCAGTGAAAAGATATAAAGAGGATAAGGTATTGAAGGAGGACTATTTTGAGAAAAAGAGATATGAGCAGAATCCAGAAGCCCCATTGCCTTCTGGGACCAATTTCAATTTCCTGCAATGTGATTTAAGATGTAGGTTTTTCCCTAAGTCTTAGTAGGAGAAAAGTTAAGAAAATAAAAAGTTTTAAAAAACTTAAAGAGTAAAGATTCACTGTCAGAAACTGATGAACATCTCCACTGTGTTCCATCTGAACAGAAATTGCTACAACTCAGGTGCCTCACATCAAAACTACATAGTTGTAGGAAGATAAAATTAAATTTCTTCTGATAGAACCAAGGAGAAGTAGAGGGAAAGGAATTCATTTAAGTGGTATGGGCCTTATTCAGCCTTGATTTTCAGATCTAGACTGGAAAAATCCCCACAGATCTGACTCGGACCTCCTAGTTCTTCTTTGGACAAGAAACTGAAGTCAATGAGGTTGTGAGATTCACTGCAGTCTGAATTACCCTAGGGATAAAGAAGGATTTGAGCTAAAAAAATTTCTTCCCAGAAGTGATCCAGGAAGCATGTCTAGCCCATTGAGGTATGTTGAACGTATGCCTCTCCCAACCAATCCCTTTAAGATCTAGAAGTTATAAATGACAATGTTATTACCTTCAGCAGAATCTCAGTCTGCAATTTATCATACTCTTAGACAGATCTTACTGTTTTCTGTGTTGCAGTTCATGTTGAGTCATGTTAGATAACACAGCGTTTCCTTCTGGTATTTTTGGATTTTTTTATACGGGCAAAGGTTTTACACATGCACAATAGAAAAGGATGTATAACTATATCTATCTATCTATCTATCTGTCTGTCTATCTATCTATATCTCAATATATAGCAAAGAGGGCCTAATTAAAAAAAAAAAAAAAGAAAAGAAAAAAAACACCACTAAAGTCTAACATTTAATGTCAGTACAAAATTATTTCTTTTTAAAACCAGTTCATGCAATTTGTTTATTGTATAAAATTTGCTGGTCAGAGGCTGTTATATGAATATATCCTGTTAAAATTAAGAGAAGGTAAAAATATTTTATTTTAGGATTTTTGACAGAAAAATCTTGTATCGTTAGTATGGACACCTTACCATGTCACTACATTTACCTATGTAATTAACGCATTACATAATAACTGAAATGACATTATTAATATATAAGGATTATTATTTCTTGCCAGAATATATTTTTACACATTATATATTTTCATCTGATAGACTTTAAGTAAACTGTAGTTATAGCCAGTAGACTATTCAGCTTTAATTAAATGCAGTCTGGAAGGCAAATTTATTGCTTGAGCATGTTGTAGATCATAGACAAAAAAACCCCAAACATCAAGCAATAGATGCATTTTGCAGATTAATTAACTATGGTCTTTAAAGCTACAAAACCCTGATTTGTTACATTTCTTTTCTAGAATACTAACACATTAATGACAAGATTTCTCCATTCCCAGCTAAACTTTTAAGTCAATGGGTTCAAAGTTAGTTCCAAATTGGTGGTTTTGATATAGGGAAGGAGTAGACAAGAAAAAAGGAAGATAGTTTTGTTTACTTCACTCAGGGACTGGAAAGTAGAAATGGCTACTATTTATCAACAACACTTTATAACCTGCTGTCAGATAGTGTAAAATATAAGTATTAGTACAACATGACCTGACCTTTCTCCAGATAGTTAAATTTGTATAGTTACAGTGTATATTGATTTGAGCGTGCTTGAAGGCTTCACCCAAAGCAGTGTGTCATACTGTGGTTAAGTTATAATCAACCAGGATCACCAAAGTGCAGTGCACATGTAGCAGGAACAACTGCAAACCCTAAGGCAGCTGAACCAGACATAGAAACAAATTGTTGCATCTTTAGGATGAAACAAATGAAACTTTTAGATAACAATTCTTTCTTGACTCTATAAGCAAAGTAACTCTAACTGTACATATCATCTTCCCTCTGTCAATCTACTAGACTATTTCTGGTCTAAGGTATATGCAAATTGGTCAATCTCACATTTGATGGCTGAATTCTGCCTAATTTTCCCTCAGTGGGTTGTGTGTAACTCCCCACATTTTCATAACATTTAAAGCTCATGTAGTTTTAGACTCTACCTGTCTTCAAAGTATGACTGGAAGTGGTCAGGTGCTTCAAAAGCTGTTAGCAGAACAGAGGCACTGGCACACCGAGTGAAAGACAGACCTATGACAGCATTTCTGGGCACTAGCCCAGGGTAAGAGCCAAGATGCACAAGGTTATCAGCACTTCAAGGATCTTTTAAGAGAGCAGAATTATGCAGTCTTACTGGTCTGTCGTGTTCTTGTTTCCGCTGTATTCCATTTTTATCACAACATTTCTTGTGCTGCTATTTGGCAAGAACATCCTTGCTAAGGAAAATATGGTGTGATCTTATCATGCTATCACAAGTTCTAAAGCCTTAACAGCAAATACAGTAATAGGTTTATGCACGTATATTCGTATTCTTTATATCTGCAGCCTGAATTCCAGCCAAATTACTTCCACTCAGGTTGCAATTTCAATGAGTAGGAAGGAAAAATTAACACTGGTTATTCTCAGAAGTGGAGACTAAAAGTGGTTTGTTGTTACCTTAATAAAGCCAGTCTAAGTAATGCTTAGGTTAGCTCCTAACACAATGTTACTCTAATGCAGAGTAACTCTTTCCAAAAAATGAGTGCATAACACATTATATTGATTTTGATTATGTAGATTTCGAGGGAAAATAAGAAAGCATGGGCAAAGATATTCTCTTGTTATTCATAATATCAAAATAATAATTAACTGATGTGTCCCAATAATTTCCATGCTGTGATGTAGACAGAAGACCAATAGGACACAAAAGAAGTGCCAGAAGTTACAGGAATTGTGTCTTTGCCACTTTTTCAGAGATTATCCCCAACGAGAAGATTTAGATCTAGACTTCACATGTTTATGTTTTGTAAGCAGAATTTGAATAGCTTTTTAGATTGTTGTTGAAAGCTTGTTTTATAGAAATAGAGAATTTTTCAGTGTAGTTCTTCTGATCACAAAATATCAACCCAGTGGGGAAACCACACCAAACTAAAACATCTTGGATTTTTTGTTAAATCTCCTAGTTTCAATTAACCTTCCACATAAAAAATTATTTCACTCCAGGCTAGATTTTAAAAACAAACGTAGGCAGACACAGTTGGTAGGACAGAAGCTCCTAGAATAATGAAGAGTGTTGTAGTTAGGTCACTCACCTAGGAACAAGGAGATTAAGCTTATAAATTACTCCTCTGTGGGAGTCATTTGAAGGATTTGAATCTTGTTGTTCTTTGTAGGTGAATGTCCTAGTCACTGAGCTGTTAGCTGTGTTTTCTCTGTCACTATTGATGGACATGTCCTTTTATGTGCATATAATCAAAGAATTCCTGAGGGGAAAAAAATCACATAATCACAGAATCACTAAGGTTGGAAAAGATCTATAAGATCATCCAGTCCAACCATCAGACCAACACTACCATACCCGCTAGACCAAATGTACATTTCCATGCATTCATTTGTGTAAATTCAGCCTAAAAAACTCCATCTAAATATTCATAGCTAGATCTGCATTGCTGACCAGCAATTTCGCCCCTTTAAATAATTTTTAATTGTCTTCACTGAAGGCTCTATTATGCATTGCAGCCATGCCATATTGCCAGCACAGGTAACTAAGTTGAAACCCTAAGTGAAAAAAACGTCATGAAGATGTGTAAAGCAAGTATATAGCCCTGCTTCTGAAAACAATACCAATATTCACTATGATGTCATTTATACAGTTATATAAAGTATACTGTGGTCTGCTCAGTGCTGGAAGGATTCACTGTATCAATCAGTCTGTAGTCACCTAAAAATCAAACTTCCAGGTGTTGAATTACTTCATCTGTAGAAAGGAGAAATGCATCCAAAAAACCCATTGGAAAATACTGATGTACCAGAGCGATACATGAAATCAATTAGAAGTAACTAATCTAATATTCTTTGACTAGATAACGGTTGATATTTTCAAACAAATCCCAAGAAATACTGTTACGAAAAACTATAGAGCAAATGATTGTAAAATAAGTTGCTACATTGGTTAGGAGTTGCTGTGTAGCTTAAAACGAGGACTTTCTTCTGCAGTTAACATATGTGAAGAGTTTCGATTCAGCAGTAAAAACATTACATTTCCATCTAAAATGTCAAACACTTATTTCATGTATGTTTTTACATTTTTTGTCCACAAAATGCCTTTAACATTTCAAAATCCATCTTACTCCAAAGAAAAACAAAACTAAACAAAACAAAAACCCACAAACCAACCAAATATTGTAATATTGGGACTGCTGAAATGGAAGGATTTCATATTTTTTAGGCAGATCTATCTCTAAGATTCTGGTTTTATACTCTATTAGACTTACTGTTTCCTTGACTGCTAAAGACACAGGCAGATTGTGAAGGCGTGAGGTACAGATAATTCACATGTATTTAGAATATATGCATTTTATAAATGAGAACAGAGATCCTAAAGCACATGTTAAGCACCTTAAAAAGAGTTTCTTACATTTTGAATAGTGCCAACCATGCATATCCCCATTTGGCCTTGTTAATCTTATGAATTATAGATCTATAATTTCACCAAAATATTTGCAGAAGCATACATTCAATATAGTGTATTTCTTTTAATTTATATGTCTTTACATTTGTAAAATAGTTTGCTGACACCTTATACCCTGGTATGATTCCCATTATAATCAACTTTTTATTTTTTTAAGCCAGTTTCAGTATAGCACAATTAGGTCTTATTTTGGATGCAGTTCAACTGTTCCATTAGTTTCAGAAGATGTCTCTGTTGCTTCTATAAATTTGTCAATTTCCACTGTTGACATTACATAAGCTAGATGTTATTTGATTCAAAGCTGTAGCTTTCAGTTCCAAAATTCCACTTCCCTCTTTTGCAACAGATTTCTTCTCATGTACAAATTTTTTTTTTTTTTTTTGTGAGGGTTTTTGGTTTTTTTTTTTTGGTAAAGGTTGAAATTTAACTGCATGTTTGCATGCAACCTGGCATTGCTGAACCTGGCATTGTTGTTTACAACTGTGGATAATCTTTTTGGGAAATGTGCATCTCATCAATAGGTCAGCATGTGACCATTGTCAGTGAAAATAATTCTCTTTAAGCCAGTAAAGTAAAAGTGGGCTTGCATTTTTGCTGATTGCTTTTTTCCAGCCTCATTTCCCCCTTTATTCTCTTTTCCTTTTGTGTGTTGTGCCATTTGCTTGGAAGTAACAATGCCATATTTTAATTAAAAAGTTGATGGAAATGTTTTAAGCTTGCTTTTGAAATGGTGACTCATTGTAAATTATAACTTTTGTCAGTAAACCCATATTCTTTGCCAATAGATTTCATATGGACTATTGTTGCTTTGATACTCAGCTTCACAGTAATGTCCTAAAAAATGGAAATGCTTTTAGCAAATATATTTAAAATACCTCTTCAAAATAAATCTCTGTTCTGGAGGACTCACATTTATTGGATAGAAGGTAAAAATTAGAAGACTGTATTACTGTTTTATTTTGTATTAACCCAAGACCTAAAGACATCAGTTAGAATTCAGGCACTGCTGTGCTAAGCACTGCACAAGGACTTCACTTACAAGTTGTAACTAGAAATACTGGTGTATTTCCATGTGCATAGTGTTTGTAATGTGCAATAAAAAGTGCACAACACCTAAGCACAAAATAAGCATAGGGATATGATAATATTCGGTACAGATTTTGGCTGGGATACAGTTATTTTTCTTCACAGTAGCTTGTACAGTTGTATGTTTTGGATGTGTGACTAAAACAGTGTTGATAGCACACCCATAGTTTAGTTATTGCTGAACAGTTCTTACACACCATCAAAGCCATCTCTGTTTCTCAAGGCCCTGTCAGTGACCAAAAGGATATTCCATAACATGGTGTTGTTCTCAGCAAAAACACTACTGGAAAAAAGGGAGAAGGGGAGAAGTTCCGGATTATGGCATTTGTCTTTCCAAATAACTGTTAAGTGTACTGAAATCCTGCTAATCATCTGCCTGCCAATGGTGAATAGCAAATTAATTCCTTTTTTGCCTTGCTTGCATATGCAGCTTTGGTTTACCTATTAAACTGTCTTTATTTCAACACACAAGTTTTCTCACTTTTACCCTTCTTGTTCTCTCCCCCATCCCACTGTTGGGAGGGAGTGAGTGAGTGGCTGTGACACTGGACTTCAGGAGAAAGGGCTTTTGTCACATTAAAGATCTCATTGTAAGCATCCCATTGAAAAAAACCCTGGAGGGAAGAGCAACCCAAGAAACCAGATTAATATTCAAGGATCACTTCCAAGCTCCAGAACAGTTCATCCCATCAAGTAGCAAAAATGACATGTGCCCTGAATGAATGAACAAGGAGGTCCTGGCCAAATTTAAACACAAAATGGAAGTATACAGGAGATAGAAGCTGTCGAGAAGTATCCTGGAAAGAACACAGAGACTCTGTCTGAGCATGCAGGGATGAGGTTTGGAAAACCAAAGCCTAACTGGAACTGAATCTGTCCAGTGAAGTGAAAGATAAGAGAAAATATTCTATAAGCGCATAAGTGACAAAAAGAAAACTAGCGAAAATGTGGGTCCACTGTTGAACGGGGCAGGAGACCTGGTGACACAGGGCATGGAGAAGGCTGAGGTACTGGATCCCTTCTTTGCCTGATTCTTTACTAACAGGAAAAGCCTTCAGGAATCCCAGGTCCAGGTCCTAGAGACCATGAGGAAAGTCTGGAGCAAGAAGATCTTAAGAATGGTGGAAAAAGATCAGGGCAGGGAATAATTAAGCAAAATGGCCTTACATAGGTCCATTGGCCCTGATGGAATGTACCCACAAATTCTGAGGAATCTGGCTGATATAATTTCAAAGTCACTCTCAATAGTCTTTGAATGACTACTGTAACTGGGAGAGATGCCTGAGGACTGGAGGAAAGCAAATGTTGCTCCCATCATCAAGAAGTCCAAGGAGTATTCAGGGAACTACAGGTCAGTCAGTCTCATCTCAGACCCTGAGTATGTGGCAGAGCAACTAATGCTGGGAAACTTTTCCAAGCACATGAAGGACAAGAAAGTCATTATGAATTCACCAAAAGGATGTCATGCTTGACCAAAATTATAAACTTCTACAATTAAATGGCTGGCCTGGAAGATGAGGGGAGAGCAGTGGATATTATCTACCTGGACTTCAGTAAGGCTTTTGACACTGTCTCCTATATGATCCTCATAGAGAAAATTATGGAAAAGAGGCTGGGTAAGCAAACAGCATAGTGGACTGATAATTGTCTTAACAGCTAGACTTAGAGGGTGGTGATCAGCAGTGTGAAGTCTAGTTGGAGGCAAGTGACTCTGCCTGCTTGCCTGCCTGCCTGCCGTCGTTCTTCCTTCCTGAAGTTATCCGGTAAATGTGGAAGATATTTGATAATAGTTTAATTTGTAACTGAATTGTAACTGAAACTACAAAAATTGTAATCATGGGTTGGTTAAGCACCTAAGCATGAAGAGAGTAACAGAAGCCATCTGAATGGTTGACAAAATCAAGACAAATTTGGGGAAATGTTAGACTTCCCTTTGAGGAACAGGTATTATACTTGTACTGAACTTCTGCCAAAATAAAAATGTGGATCTGCTTTCATTACAGGCTTAGACTATAGTTCAAGCCTATTCTGATTTAATGATTCAGACATTTATAAATATAAATCTTTAAGTTCTGAGTAATAAAAACTCATGGAAGTGACTTAGGAGTTAAGGGAAAAATTGAAACACCAAGTGCCTGAACTGGAACAAGAAGTGACCCAGCCATAAAAAAATACATCATGTGTTTAACCGAGAGTATGAGCGAACTCAGCAGAATTGTGTGTGAGGTCATCTTTTACAAAATAATTTTGAATAATTTTGAACAAAGAAAGTTTAAGCAAGTTCTGTATCATCCTCTGCAAACTTTCTCCAACCCCTTTTAAATATTCAAAACCAATCTACAAAATCCTGGCCTTATTGTATTTGTATTTTTAATAATGACTTATTCATGTGTATCCAAATGTACAACTGAAGACAGACTAAAGTTTCTATAATCATGTTATTCCTATTCAAAATGCAGTGTTGCAAGAAGACACCAAACTCTCCAGTGTAGTTCTTAATGAGAGTCCAAGATTTACTATTGCTTCTGTCTTGTCTGTCTTCATATCAGGTTAATTGTTTTCCTGTAATTTCCTGTGTGAAATAAAGTAACTTCTCCATCAACAGGCATCTGAGATCTAGTTTTTGCCTCTGCCTGATTCTTCAGTGTTCTCAAAAATTGGGTACAAATTGTGTACATTGCTTAAAAAAAAATAAAGGTGTATGGCTCTGTTATGCTATTGTACCTTGGCAGTACCTTTCCTGTTAATGTAATATTAGATACCTAAAGAAGATTTAGTACAATTGAAATCCTGGAAAATAGAAAAGATTAGCAGAAAGGGTCACGTACAGTAGAAAAAGGAAAATAAAACCTGAAACAATCCAGGGCCAGGCACTCAGTGAGGTTACTGAGAGGATAAAACAAAATCAATTTTCAAAACTAATGAGAGCTGCTATACTGCTATCACTCCTTGAGGCATGGGGCACAGAGATAAAAGCTCACATGAAGACCAGTAATAGCCATATACCATTCTGTCAGTGAAATTGGTTAAAAGAACTTTATTGAAGACAGCTCGCTTTCTATCTTCTCTTTCTCTCTCTCTCTCTCTCACACAAACATCTTTCCTGTCTATATTGGCAAATATTTTTAGTATAAAATGTTTGGGTTTTGGACTGTTGAAACAAGGATAAAACCACAAAAGGTAAGTATAATTATATTCTGATGAAATTAAATTAGGAGTATATATAAATGCATACACACGTAGTATTAAATAAGAATTCTAGCCTTTTCCAGGTCAAGACTGTATTAAGCAAGAGATGTGTCAGATCTCCAACAATTTCAAAAAGGAAAAAGTCTCTATTAATTTTATTTCTTTTATTCAAATGCAGAAGAAAATAGAATGTCTATCTATATGATCTGTGTACCCTTGACAAAATGTCATGCATTGTAAAAAATACCTTACTTATATCTCACCATCAACTTAGGGAGAATTAAAAAACGTCATCGTAAGAAACTTCAAGTTCTTATTAAGTCACATATCATGAGAAGTTATTAACACACCCAAAAAGCCCTATCTCAAAAAGAAACAAATATGTATTTATAGAAGCCTAGCGTACTAGACAATATGACTGTCAAATATTTCTGTTCTTCCAGGTTTCGTGTTCAGGTAACAACCACATTTTTTAAATACTCATGTATTTGCCAGCTTGTTTGCAGCAGACATTTTTAATATGTAGTCAGCACTAGAGAAATGCTCTTTTCAGTAGACTGTGTTTGGTTTTTGTCCTTATAAATGTGGTAGCTATGCAAGCAAAAAATGTTTATGATGGCTCCCAACCCAGTACTGCACTTAATATACTTTTTCTGACACCAGTGAACTTAAAATCATAGGATAATAGAAACAAAGGATTTTTATGTTGGAAAAGATCATCAAGTCCAACTGTTAACCTAGCACTTCCAAGTCCACCACTAAAACATGTCCCTAAGCACCATATCTACATGTGTCTTAAATTCCTCCACGGATGGTGACTGAACACAGGATTTGACGTGCGGCCTCACCAGTCCCCAGTACAGGGCAACAATCACTTCTCTTGTCCTGCTGTCCACACTGTTCCTGGTGCAGGCCAGGATGCCATTTCCCCTTCTGGGCACACTGCCAACTGTCAGTGAAGACCCCCTGGTCTTTTTTCTTGGGTCAGCTTTCCAGCCAGTCTTCCCAAAGCCTGTGGCATTGCATGGGGTTGTAACTCAACAGCAGGACGCGGCACTTGGCCTTTTTGAACTTCATGCAATTGGCCTCTGCCCATTGATCCAGGCTGTCCAGATCCCTCTGCAGAGCCTTCCTACCCTCAAGCAGATCAACACTCCCACCCAACTATAAGGATACTAAACAGAACGGACCTCAGTGCTGAGCCCTGGGGAACATCACTTGTAACTGGCTGACAGCTGGATTCAACTCACCACAACTCTTTAGGCCCAGTCATGCAGCCAAGTTTTACCCAGTGAAGAGTACACCCATCCAAATCTTGAGCAGCCTGTTCTCCAGGAGATTGTTGTGGGAAACAGTGCCAAAGGCTTTACTAATGTCTAGACAGACTACATCTACAGCCCTTCCTTCATTCACTAGGTGTGTCACCTTGTCACAGAAAGTGATCAGGTTAGTCAAGTAGGACCTGCCTTTCATAAACTCATGTTGACTGGGCCTGATCACCTGGTTGTCCTGTATGTGCCATGTGAGGGGTCTCTAGATAATCTACTCCATAACCTTACCCAGCACTGAGGTCAGACTGACAGGCCTGTAATTCCCTGAATCCTCTTTCAGGCCCTTCTTGTAGATGGGTGTAATATTAGTTAACCTTCAGTCAACTTGGACCTCCCGCGTCAGCCAGGATGGCTGATAAATGATGGCAAGTGACTGAGTGAGCACTTCCACCAGCTCCTTCAGTACCCTTGGATTGGTCTATTCTCGGCCCATAGATGTGGACAAGGGGTAATGGGTATAAATTGAAATCAGGGAGGTTTAGATTAGATGTCAGGAAGAAATTCTTCACAGAGAGGGTGGTGAGGCACTGGAACAGGTTGCCCAGAGATGTTGTGGATGCCCCATCCCTGGATGTCTTCAAGGCCAGGCTGGATGTGACTTTGAGCAACCTGGTCTAGTGCAAGGTGTCCCTGCCCATGGCAGGGGTGTTGGAACTAGATGATCTTTAAGGTCCCTTCCAACCCAAACCATTCTATGATTCTATGATTCTATGTGTGTGTCTAAGTGATGCAGCAGGTCACTAACCATTTCCTTTTGGATTATGGAGGCTTCATTCTACTAGTCATCTTTTTCTTCAGTTCAGGGGGCTGTGTACCTGGAGAACAGCTGGTTTTACTCTTAAAGACTGAGGCAAAGAAGGCATTAAATACCTCAGCCTTTTCCTTATCCTAGTCACTATGTTTCCCCTTGTATCCATGAAAGGATGGTGATTCTCCCTCACCCTCCTTTTGTTGCTAACGTATGTATAGTTTTTTGTTTGTTTGTTTGTTTTTTAATGGCGATATCTAGGTTAAGTTCTAGTTGCATTCTATCACTTCTAATTTTCTCCCTGCAAAACCACAAGACATACTTGTAATCCTCTGGAGTAACCTGCCCTTCTTCCAAAGGTCATAAACTCTCCTGTTTTTCCTGAGTTCCAGCCCAAGCTCTCTGTTCAGCCAGGCCAGTCTTCTTCCCCTCCAGCCTGTCTTCTGGCACATGGGGACAGCCTGCCCCTGGGCCGTAAGATTTGCCTCTTGAAGAGTGTCCAGCCTTCAGGTCTGTCTTCCAAAGAACTCTTCAACCAGTCTACTAAACAGGCCAAAGTCTGCCCTTCAGAAGTCCAAGGTAGCAGTTCTGCTACCTCCTACAAGAATCGAAAACTCTTATTTTATGATCGCTATGTCCAAGATGGCCTCTAACCACCACATCACCCACAAGTCCTTCTCTGTTAACAAACAGCAGATACAGCAAGGTACCTTCCCACTTGGATCAGTCACCAGTTGTGTCAGGAAATTATTTTCCACATACTCCAGGAACCTTTGAGACTGTTTCCTCTCTGCTGTATTGTATTTCCAGCAGACATCTGGTAAGTTGAAGTCCCCCATGAGAACAAGAGCTGTGACTGTGAGACCTTCCAGCTGCTTATTTTGTCTGCCTCTTCACCCTGGTTGTCTGGTCTGTAACAGACCCCCACCATGGTATCTACCTTGTTGACCTTCCCCTGATTCTTACGCATAAACACTCAACCCTATTTTCAACATCACTAAGCGGTAGACAGTGAAAACACTCCCTAACATTCAGAGCTACCCCACCGCCTCTCCTTGCTTGCCTATCCCTTCCAAAGAGCTTATAGCCATCCATTGCAGCATTCTAGTTGTGCAAGTCATCCTACCATGTCTTCATGATGGAAACTGTATCATAGTTCTTCTGCTGCACAATGGCTTCCAGCTTCTCCTGCTTCTTTCCCATGCTGCATGCCTTGGTGTAGATGTACTTCAGCTGGGCTAATGATCCCGCCAACTTTTTGGGGGGAGAAGCCCTAATTTCTACCTGACTATTTTCAGGAATTTTCATTGTTTCTAACACATCAATAGCCCTTGTATCTTTGCTGTCACATGGATCCCCATCCCCTAACTCCACAGAGATGGCTGACTGTAGAATATTGCTAGCACAGTATCCCTCAAACATTGGCATTCCCCCAAACCCCGTTTATATCTAGTGAGCTGGGGTTTATCTCTTTCCCACTTCAAATTTAGCTTATAGCTCTTTCAATGACTCCTGCTAACTCCTGTGTAAAGATCTTTTTCCTTCTTTAAGATAGGTGTCCCCCGTCTGTCTCCAGCAGGCTTGGGGCTGTGTAGAGCAACCATGATTAAAAAAATGAAAATCCTGCTGGTGACACCAGGCTCAGAGACAGGGATTGATCTGCTGGCTGTTTCTGTCTCTTCCCTCATCATTCCCTGCAACTGGAAGGATAGAGGAGAACACTTTTTTTTTTCCTGATCCCTTAACCAGTTGTCACAAGGCCCAGAAGTCTCTCTTGATTGCCCTCAGACTTCTTGTTGCAATTTCATTGCTGCCTACCTGAAAAATCAGCAATGCATAATAATAATCTGAGGTCTGGACCAGGGTAGGAAGCTTTCTTTTCATGTCTTTAACCTAAGACTTCCCTAAGAAGTGGGACCGGTCTGCATATTGAGCCTTCTATTCCCTTCAAAAGGGAGTCTCCTATGGCAATGAACCCTCTATTTATTTTCTTTTTTGAAGCAGTTTTGACACAGGGTGTAGGCTGATTTAACCTTGGCAACACCTCCAAGTTAGATGAACCATCATTCTTAATAAAGGAACATGTGATAGAACCAACAATTAAAGGGTGACCTAACAATTAGGAGGGTTGTGCTTCTGCATATAGACTTTTTAGACTGGAGAAACTGAGAATTTGAGACCTAAAAGAACTCCTGGAAAGAAGTACTGTTGGAAAGAAAAGCAGTTTTGGAAATAAGAAGGTGAAGATACTGGATGGAGGAAAGGACCTGAAATTGGAGGAGATATTTGCAGACAAATGCTGGGGGAAGTCCAGAGATCTTGGCCAGATATTTTTAATTATGAAAAGAGAACACTAAAGAAATATATAATACTGAAACATCATGTAAAATCACTGTTATAGGGGTCCTAATATTTTATTTTTAAAATTATTTAGAACCAGGGTAAATGACAGCACAAGGTCTAAGACAGTGAGGGCTATATTATTCACAGTTTTGTGGAAGACACTAAAATTTCTAAGCAATTTCACAGGAGAAGAATTGAAACAATAGCTGTAATTCTCAAGGGAAAATCTGAGATTGACTGAAAACTAGGACACATAGTCTGTTCCAGGAGCATATAAGAGCAAAATTATATATAGCTCATAAACAGCAGTTATGTTACTGTAGTTCTTCAATGATTCTCAATTACAGGCATATTATCAAGAATTATATTTTTGTAAATAAACATAAATTAAATGAACATTCTAGAACCTGCTGCCCATTTATTTCCTCTAACAGAACCCCCTTCTCAAGTCCAATTGCAGTAATTGTTTGGCACCATGATAATACCGAGACACTGGCCACTGAAACTTAACGTATAGCAGAGGACAAGTACTAGCTAACAGGATGATTTTTTTCTTTTAGTGGCTATGTTTCAGTTAAAAAAAAAAAATAAAGAGAGAAAATGGACAGGTTGTAGGACAATCTGGGAGAAAGAAATGGTGATGAAATATGATAATTTATATTTTGCATCCAAAAGAGAAAGAAATTCTTTAACTATTTAGAGAACCCATGTAGAAAACAATCACTGGCCAGTAGCTACACTATTCCATTCCTTGTTGACCTATTTAACACAATGTGAGACCTTTGCAGAGACTATCCAAACATATTTTCTTTTATGTTTGAAAAATAGGTAGTTACATTACCAATGAAAGAACATTCTAACATTGCTAGGCCAAAAAGAAAATATACTAGACAAAACCTAGACTATTTGCAATTGGGATTTAGTGGTGGCTGCAGCAATACTTTCTCAGAAGCACAGCTCACCAGAGGAGGTGTTTATGGCAATGACCTCTTATCAAGTATATCAGTACATAAAACACTTCTCCAAACCTCAGAAATCTAAATTGAACACCCTTCTTTTACCATGAGTATTTGAACTATTTTCATTCCTTCTCTACTTTAAATAATCTAACTGCAATAGCAGGGCATTAATAGAGGAAATATTAAGAAACATATGAATAATTACTGGTCTGAAAAGTAGGAAATTTCAGAAGAAGCTAGCTAGGAAACTTTTTGTAGTGGCTACTTAAATATAAAAGATGAGTTATTGGGTCAAGCCTTATATTTCATATTATGGTTAAACTGTGGGACCTGTACCACTTCCAAGCTTCTACCTTTAGAGGCACCTTAGACTCTACCTTTACTGAATCTTAGTTTTATAAGTGTGAGACCCAAATAGGTGTTAGCCTGTTCCACAATACATTTTCACAGAAAAGCCAGATTTTGAGATCAAGTTGGTACATCACCATATGAAAACAAGAGAAGGAAAATGGAAACTTAACTTTATTGGTCAAAGGCAAGATGCCTACTGGTAATCAAGTTAATCAAGACAATTATGACCTTAGCATGTGTCAGGACATGTGTCAGGTGTGTTAGGTAAATTATAGGTCACAGTTCTGGCCAACTGCATGCAAAAAAAAAAAAAAAAAAAAAAAAAAAAAAAAAAAAAAAAAAAAAAAAAAAAAAAAAAAAAAAAAAAAAAAAAAAAAAAAAAAAAAAAAAAAAAAAAAAAAAAAAAAAAAAAAAAAAAAAAAAAAAAAAAAAAAAAAAAAAAAAAAAAAAAAAAAAAAAAAAAAAAAAAAAAAAAAAACCCCCCCACCAACCAAAAAAATCCCCGCAACTCATTTTAAAAGAAGTGGTACAAAGAAGATGATAGGGACTAGAACAATCATATTTTTGAAGAATCTGAGATAATGTTTTGAAGGAGATAGTGTCAAGGTAAGAGAATTAACACAGAAAAAAGGAGGAATACAGTCACATCAGAGAGACACTGTTGCAGAATAAAAATCTGACTAGCTTATAAACTAAATCCACATGGCCAGCTATGTCATTTGTGGGTATCTGTGGTTCATTGGCTGAAGCCTTATAAAAATTTGATAAATATTCTTAAATTACTATATTATGTTTGTAGCCCAGTCTTAAGAGTAACTGGCTACAGTTATGATTCAGTCAATAACTATATAATTAATATGACATAAAAATCAATAAGATTCTAGCCCAAAATATCTCACTTCTTGGGTTACAGTTCCAGAGTCAGAACTGTGAAATTGCAGAGGCTTATGCTGAACTTAAGTTTTGAGAACTCTGGTCACCAAACTCAAAAAAAACCCACCACCACTGCCTTCCTTATTTAGAAGGACAGCTAAAAGCACAGTTAAATCATATGTCTAAATAAATTACACTGTGGACAGTAAGCAGCTGATTATAAACTTTTATCTGGCTCATACTTTTAACTGGATGATGAAGGATCTGTTGATGTCCTATTCACCCTGAATTGTGTTGCCCTTCCTCTTCTCCAAGAGTGCTTGAAGAAACTAACAGATTTTTTTTTTTTTAAGGCGTTGGATGTTTTATAATTATCTAGAAGGAGTTCTTGCTGATTTTCAAATTATTGTACTTCTTTAATTGATTCATTCTGGGAATTTTAATTAAAATTCAGAAGTAATATTTCACTTTTCACTCATAACTCTTTCCTTCATTTCCATTTTGTTTTCTCATTGTTTATTTTGTCTTTAGAAGCACTGGATATCATGACCATCATCATAAGAAATATTAGGAAAAATAAAGGGGAGAAGTGGCAAATAGAGGAGGAAAAAGAAGGCAGGGTGAGACAAATGAAAAATAGCAATCTAAAACAATGGACTGATTATTTAAAACAATAGATCTGAAACAATGAGAAATAAGGATTTTTTTTCTTAAATAACAAATTCTTTGCAACCTTATACATGTTTTTCTTAAACAGATGCCCAAGATTAATCAGATAAATACTATCCATGAATGTTTTCACCTTAAAAACAGTCATTCTAACAAATGTAATATTACATCATATTTATGATCATAAGCATATTATTCTTTTTCCTTCCCTTCTCATCCCTTTTCCCCTTTCCCTTCCCCTCACTTTGCCCAGATATAGATGATGAGTATATATTTTTAAGCTTTTAAAAATAGTAAGCAGATGACATTGTATTGTGTGTGTGTCAGTGGTCAGCTGGGATGACAGGTCTGGAGGCTTGCAGTCTCATCTAACAGAATTCCTTTTTAATTTAAACCATCCATATTTTCTCCAAAACAGCTTCTTCTAAGATTAATGAAGATGACAACTGTATGATCCTAGCTTTAGATATCTACAATGTAGCATTGATTTTTGAGCAGAATTTTGGGATTCTTTTCATGATAGATGGGGAAATATAGGCACTTGTGGAGCACCATTCATCTGATCCTTTTTTAAAGTTCTGCTCTACAAGAAAATGAATCTGTCCCAGATGAATATATGGCAACATCTGCACTAATAAACAAACTGATTAGGCTGTGGGCTTGAACTCAGACAGCCAGGCACATACAGACCTTTTCAAATTTAGTCACCTTTTACATGATTATGATGAGTCCCAGCCCATGCACTCCCAGGCAATATCCAGATGCTCTCTACTCATGCAACAGCAGGGGTAAGGGATTGCTCTCAGTTGGTAGCTTGTGTAATGCTCCTTTGACTTTTTCCTGAAGTGGAAGGGAAGGGAAGGGAGTTTAGGACTTGAAGTATGAGCCAGGCTGTGCCACTTCTCCTCAGGTCTGTCAGTTGGTTCTTATCCCATTTTATATATTAATGCAGATATAACCCCAGCAAATTCCTTATATTCGAAACTACCAGTCAAAATGCAATGCAAAGCCCTTGATGATGATCTGTTTTGGTAAACTCATTCAACCTGATATTTAATTTAACTGCTCCTAAAAGTGAGGTTTCAGAGAACTTTACAGTGACAGCAAACACTGTATGAATATTAAAAACTGTTATTTACTCTGCTTTAATGGGTACATTTGCACTCAGTGTGTAAAATATTTCCATAGAGACATGTACAGTATCAGTGTTTATCTTAAAAAATGCAATAAAATGAAAAGTTGACCAAGCAGATGAATCACTCCTAAAAGCAAAAAATTAATCACGATGATATCCAGTCTTGTTTCTCCTCCTCCTGTGTCCAAGCAACAGAACTATCATGCATTTCCTTTCCAGCTCCTGAAAAATGCTTGATCCTTACATTTTAAGTCACTCTCTGGTATGTTTTCAACCAGCAGGTTCCAGTGTTGGAGTTGTCTTCATGAAAAACCTGCTGAAGTGCCTATTAGGCTGCCTAGATGTTGATACAGTAACAGTTATGGTAGAGCTTTGGGTGAATAGTGGATCTCATCTGTAATCATGTCACAAAAATATTGCTCTGTATGTTATAATCAACCATTATATCTCAACAGAAACCTATAGGCAGTTAGTATGGATGCTTGAGCCAAGATGACATGTCATTCCCTATGATACACCATTCACTCAGCATGCAAGCTGATGTTACTTTCTGGGCTTGTCCATCTCCCATCAATCCAGTTAAGAACATTATTCATCATGTCTGACAAAAAGGAAACTTGCTGATTTTCACACCAAGCCCTCATTGTGATTGCAGCTCAGAATGCTGAAATTATTTCATTCCATTAAGTCACACAGAACAACTCCTTCCTCAAGGTGATTCCTTTATATACTGTTTTACCAGCTAAAAGAAAAGAAGAATGAAAGTCACTGAAAAAGAAGATGAATAAGATCTGTTAGGTCATCTGCTCCTTCTCTGTGCCGGAGTGTGATTGTTCCTTATTGTTCACTTGAGCATGTTTTCTCAAGTCTAATTTAAAAAGACATAGGCAAAGAGAATTCCATCACTTTCTCTAGGAAACAGTTCCATAGACTAGTGGTTAACTTTGTCAAGAAGGTTTTCCTTCTTCATGCAAGATTTTATCTGTCTTAATTCTATTCTATTAGTTCTAATGATAGCCTCTTAAAATTATACTGTGTTAAATAATATTTTACTATCTTTGATATTTATACCCTCCAGATATTTATAGATTATTATAGTCTTTTTGGATTTGTCAGTAAGCCAAGCACACACATTCAATCTTTCTAATATTTCAAAAGCTCCAGAAATTTTACAAAACATACAGAAGTTTACACCCTGAAATGCAATGAGTCAAGCATATGGCCATAATAGAAACTTTTTAAACAGAAAATAATACAGTAAAGATCAATCTCATAGAAAATATTCAGGCTATTTACAACTGAGTGTGATGTTGTGGAATATGATTACATATATTGGAGAGCAATTCTACACTTTCATGCCTGAGAGCATAACATCGCCTTTACTTGTAAATCAGGTAAATGGAATGGGTCCAGTAGAATATTGGAAGTTGTGCAACAGTCTTCCAAAGCCGAAGGATTAATTTAATAGCTAAGGTTAATAGTATAGCTGCATTCCAGTGCAAATACCTACATACTAGATTTGTTTACAAGGCAGTATAAAGGTTGCCTCCAGTCACAACTAACATCAGCCAGCTTACTTCCTTCAGCTAAAGTAACAGAGCCTGGTTTTCTCAAGAAACTGCATGTGATCCCTGTAGTTATTCCTAATGCTGTAAAATATTAATAGAGATGTGAGTTAGGAACATACTACTTCATGAAACACAAAATTGTGCGGACTGATGAACTGAGGTATCAAGGAAAATTCTTTTTTCTTAAAAATAAATATATTTTGTATCCAAAATTAGCATTACTGCAGAAAGGTAGCTTGCATTAACATTTTGTTTTATTTGAGATTATATTGTCCAGATTAGATACGTTAAGATAAATACATTTAATTCATGTTTAGAAGTTGATATTGAAAATGCTGGTCTTATTATTTCTAAACATGGCTGGCACATCCTTAAAGCCTGACTAAAGACCATCAGAAAAATAATACTGTGAAAGCAATGGAGTTGGTGAGGGGGTATTGCATCTCCCTAATTCATGGAAAGTGTGACCAGCTCTTCCACAGACGTTCTGCCAGAGAACTGCTTCATTGTTAATCAGAAAACCACAGTCACATAACAGCTTGTACTGGACTTTGCGCACTACTCAAGCTTTGATGACACTCAAATGATTTCACCTGAGTTACAGAATATTTTTAAAACCATTTAACCTGTTTTACACCAATTGCATGTTACAAATAACATGAAAATCACTGAGATATTCATACAGTTTCTTAAAGAAAGTAGAACAACTATTTAAAAACTTGACCATTATATTAAAATATAAATCAATAAGATTTTAGAATTCTATTTGATCTGTGTGTTTCATTTTTTTATTGGTGAATTTCAACAATAGTGAATTTTCAGTACCAAATGCAGAGAAACAGTAACCAAGTTATTTCTTCGTACTATTAATGAGAAGTAGTGTTAAAAAGCTGAATTATGATTTATGATTGCCTGAATATTTTCTATGAGATTGATCTTTACTGTATTATTTTCTGTTTATTATGAATTATGTTCCAGAGAAGAGTCATTGAAAAAAAAAAAAAAACCAAACAAAACCCCACCCAATGTTATTTTTCTGTAGGTACAAGAGGAAAAGATGCACATTGGCCAGTTAGAGAAAGATCAAGAGAGGTCAACTACTGGTCAGCAACACCACTTTCAAAACTGAAATGACCAGTGAAATACATTGAATTCCCATGGCTAGGGTCATTCATAACACATAGTAGAAGCACTTGTTATGTGTTTTCTGGGCATTTCTGCTAACATGTAATACATCCCATCAAAATTTGAGGAAAAATAAAAGTTTTTTTCTGAGTATTTTCTTTCCTGTTAAACCTATAAACATCTGTTATAGTTTTAAGGCAGCTGAATACAAGCAGAACTAGGGACAAGAATGGGAAAACAAGTTAAAGGAAAAGATAGAAATGGTAACCAGCATGGGATTAAGAAAAAGGGAATCTGGACTCCAATTTCCTGTTCAACATACTGGAACAATTTTAAATTCCAGCAACCATAGATTGGTCCTTATTATTGGCTATTTAGAAATGTTTCATAACTTTATCCTTCTGTCTTGCACTTTCTTTCTAACTTCAAATTTTAAGTATTTTAAAATGTCATGAAGTCTTTTTGTAGGAAATTCTAAGTTACATATTTAGGTCATCAGAAGGTCTGGAAATAGTTAACATCATTCACTGAGACCATTCTTGAAGTAAATGCTGCCTCAAAACAAAGAATGTCTCTATAATACATGCAAATAAAGGATTTCAGAACCATTGATCTTAATTTTTACTAGTGTGTGTGGTCTACCATTGGCTGGAATAGAAAGAATGGGATTACAGCATATAAAATTGATAACAATACTATTATATTCTAAATTAACTATATTAACATATAGCTATTGGATACATCAAATAATATATCCTTTGTAATACATGTTTAGTTATAGTTCTATTATTATTAAAAAATATAATTTTAATATACAGTCCTTTTCCTCAGTAGTACATCTTTGTTGGAAGTAACATATAGAACAATAACTTGAAAAATTGTGTTTCTGAAACGCATGTTTAGGAGTGCTTGTAATTTAATTTCAGAGGATGAAATCTGGATCCTGTATGATACATAAGACCAGTGTCCATTGCAGACTCAGACACAAAATGCCAAATACTGCCTGAAAAACTTCAAATACAGGGAGGGGGCGGGGAAAAGAAAAGAAAAGAAAAGAAAAGAAAAGAAAAGAAAAGAAAAGAAAAGAAAAGAAAAGAAAAGAAAAGAAAAGAAAAGAAAAGAAAAGAAAAGAAAAAAAAAGAAAAGAAAAGAAAAGAAAAGAAAAGAAAAGAAAAGAAAAGAAAAGAAAAGAAAAGAAAAGAAAAGAAAAAAGAAAAAGAGGTTCTTAACTTTCATGTCATATTACCTTAGGCTACAGTACACTAGCACCTGAAACAAAAATTAATTTTGGCTTTTTTTCTACCTCTAATATTGATTATTCTAACAACTTTTGCAGTGTTTCTGGGAGCAATTATGGGATTTTTTTTCTCCCCAAACTGACTCATCTTTTCCTAATTAAGAAGATAATTAATTTCTTGAAGGGTGACATTCTGATTTATCAAAGCTACAGAGTTGAAATAATCCAGTGCTTTCTGTTAATACTTAAGCTACGTGTGTGAAACAAAGAATACAAAATAATTTTATCTCCTCTTTCATGCTCTTCCTTTCGAGCACTGGGCAGTATGCTCACTAAAAGTCACTTGTGTCAATACAAAATAAAGCCAAAATTCAATCTTCTTTTCCATCTACTTTGCTGCAGGCTAAGGCTGTTGGTTACTTTGCTAAAAATGCGTTGGTTTGTGAAGAGCTCACACAATACTGACAGCAGAAAGTAGTTGTGGGCCTGCCATGTGCCAGACAAGGTAGAAGTCTGCAGGAAGATCTCCTTAGTTTTCTAGGCAATTAATGTCCTCATGCTCTACGCACTGCTGTTACAGTAGCAAGAGTATTCACAGAAAACACCAAACAATTAGCAGTTTTAAAAATTAATCTCCCAAACTTGAATTATATTGACAGTTTTGTGTTGATGATGAATAGAACGGTGCTGGTCAGACAAAAGAAAAGATAAAAAAAGACAGAAAGGAATGAAAAGATGCCAACAAAATAAGTTAGGCTTCTACAACCTCTAAAGCTAAGAAAAATGGCTACTATTGTATCTGATTATTAGGCACTGGCAGGGATGAAAAAGTTATATAATAAGTTACATTTTTAGGTCAGATAGACCCACAGGTGGAGGAGTTACAAGCGATAAAATGTCATAGGATGAAACATTCTGTTCTCAGTATTCCCTGAGCCAGGAAGACAATTTGATTTGTTTTAGTGTTATTCAGTCAAAAAGGTGAGAGGCTTGGAAATAGCAATAGATGGTACTGCAAAAACAGAAGTTTTTTTATTTCCCATGTCCATTTTATCTGAAGTTGTTCTGCCAAAATAAAATCTCATTTCATGATCAAAGTATCAACAATTCTCCATTCTGATGACGGATCTTGAGATCTTTAAGCCAGAGTATTCCTCTATTGTTCATTGTATCTGCTTGCATAATGATTTTATGGTTTTTAAATTATTCTCTTGGCTAGCTGATTTGTTGATCCCTCTAATTCTCCCATTTACTCTGTTTCACTGTTTTTACTTAGAGAGTATTTATTGCTCTGTCCAAACAGTAATTTAGAATGTCGTAAATGTGTGTGGCATTTCTCCTCTTTGTAGTGAAGACCTGCTTCTAATATCCTTGTTCACATATATTATTACCTTACTACTCACATCACCCAGTAGGAGCTATTCTGCCAAAGGTTATACAGTTAAGTTCCACAAATTTTAATAAAAATCTACGTATTAATTTCCCAAGCTGTACTAGAGAAACATATTGCTGACCAAATAGACTGGGGACAGAAGAAGAAAATGAAATATTTCATATTTAAGAGTGTGTACATGGGTTAGGTGTTTTTTTTTTAAATAGAGATAATAGATAATTCTTTGAAAATATTAGCTCAGTGCTCTACAGCTTTGCCAAAAAGGGCTCAAGTATTCTAAATATTTACAAATTGGAACAAAACAGAAAAGATCATTATACTATTTTACAAACCATGTTATGCTTATACCTTGACTATTACATGGAGCATTTAGCCTTTATGTCAGAAAAGTTGTAGTAGAATTGGAAATGTGGAGAGGTGCAAGGGGGATGTTAAAAATTCTTCTGCACTAAATAGGTTATTATTCAACAGTATCGAAAAGGAAGAAGTGAAAGATGTGAAACAAATGCAGTCATAACTGGAGAAGATGAAAAGTAAACCTTACTGCTGCTCCTAGGTAAGGAACAGGATTTTGGAAGGTAGATGGGTAAGAAATAAACAGTAACAGAGAGTCAGAGCTCACTGAAGCTGTGGGAGACGCAGTCACAGAGCACTGCAGGTGCTTCAACCTCCAGGGCCTGGCAAAGCCATGAAAGAAGCTCATATAAGAGTTTATACTCCCTCCTCTCACCACTATCCTCTTTAATACAAGATAACACCTCTGACTTAGAATGTCATTGAGCTACACAAGTTTGGAAAGCATATCAGAGACATATCATCTGGCCTTCTACTCTCTTCTAGTAGTTTTCTTATTGTTACTTTTGGAGACATATTTTAGGCTAGTTGGTTCTTTAACATGACCCACTCTGAGCAGTCTACTCCTACATTTCTATAACAGTGATATAAATGGGTGTCATTTTTTAAGCCCAGCTAGCAACTAAGCACCCCACAGCTGCTCTCTCAGTCCCCATGCTAGTGGGATGGAAGAGAGAATCAGAAGAGTATTAGTGAGAAAATTCATGGGTTGAGGTAAAGACAGTTTAATGTGTAAAGCAAAAGATGTGCACACAAGCAAACTAAACCAAGGAACTTATTCATTACTTCCCATCAACAAGCAGGTGTTCAGTCATCTCCAGGAAAGCTGGATTTCATCAAATGTAGCCATTACTTGAGAAGACAAACACCATCCCTCCGAAGGTCCCTCATTCCTTCTTCTTCAACAAGCTTTACATGCTGAGCATGACATCATCTAGTATGGAATATCCCTTTGGTCAGTTGGGATCAGCTGTCCCAGCTGTGTCCCCTCCCAGCTTGCTGTGCTTCCCCAGCCTCCTCCCTGGTGGGGTGATGTGAAGAGCAGAAAAGGCCTTGACTCTGTGTAAGCACTGTTCAGCAGTGACAAAAACATCCCTGTGTTATGAACAGTGTTTTCAGCACAAATCAAAACACAGCCCCATGCCAGCTGCTATGAAGAAAATCAACTCTATCCCAGCCAAAACCAACACAATGGGGTGGTTGTATAAAATTAGGTCATTATATAAAATAATATAATTTATTTCAGGTTTTTTTACTAATGCATTGCATAGAATTATCCAAGGCACTCATTTCTCATTCTCTAACTCCCAATAAACTGTGCATAATGATTCTTCATCTAACTTTGAGCAAACATTGAATTTAAACTGTTGCCATATGGTTTAGAATCAGTAGTTAGTTGCAAGGTAATGTCTGTAGGCTAGACTGCATGTCATCAACACGAGTGTAAACTCAGCTACAAGAATTCTAAAGGATTAGAAATAAACAGAGATAAATAGGAGTATCGGTAATTACAGAGCTTGCACTTTTACAAGCTGTCTATGTAACCTTATTGCTTTATGCTCATGTGAATCCAAAATCTAGAAGACACTCCAGTTTTCCCCTTTACAGATGGCAAATAATGATGAGGAGTTGCCACTTTCATATTATTATCCTGAAAGTATGCTGTGTTCACACTCTTATTTCCCAATGTGCTAACAACGCCTCCACAAGGAAAGGGTATTGTTAAATGTTGGAATATGGGGGCAGGCTGTGATATACCATCAAAGGCATGTTGCAGGTGACAATGAAGCGAATAACTGTGATTTACTCCTGCCTGTCTTTTTTAGCATCTGCAGATGTAAGATGATGTTAAGGATACTGAATCATGTATTACCGTTGAGAGATGAGCAAAGGGAAGAAAGAGAGATGCACTGAAGAGATATTATTTCAAAGTTTCTATGCAAGAAGCAATTATATGTTTTAAATGCTTTGGCTGTTAGCACACAACATGGAGAAGTAGGTCCAAATTCAAAAAGAGGTGTTGCTTGATAGACAAAGAACACAGGATGCACATTTCTTCTGAAAATCACTTCTACTGAAATCTTTCATCCTTCTTCAACCTTCCACAACAATGTAAACACCCAATCACAAAAATTCTCCATACATAAATGCAGCCAAACTTATAATGATGGAACTACATAACAGTTTAAGTTATAAAATAATCATAACAATTGTATTTGTTCCCTAAAATTTGAGACTTAATTGCTTCTCCAAAGTCAGGGATATATTTCTTGTTTACAAAATTATTATTTGCATGATCTGAAGTCTAATAATGATCAATCTTGGATCAGTTGTCATTAAAACCTCTATGGGACTACACATGTGATTTATACTTGCAGGCTAAAGTCCTAACTGGCATTTAAGAAACACACTGTGAAAAATAAGTAAGAATTGTAATATCATCCTTGACTAAAACACAACTGTTTTTCAAGATAATTCATTTTATTAGGAAATTCATTTTGTGATCCTCAGCGTGCAGTGTTAGAGGAGCCTTATTTACCTTGAAAGGCATGAAATAGCTACTTTTAAAGATTTGATACTAGGTGGAAATTATTTTGCAGCATGAATAAGAAATTAGTAGTTTAATTGTTCTCTTTTAGTGTCTTCTGAAAGAGTTCATTAATCTAAGAAACTGACAGCATAATCATTGTTCCAAAACAATTGCATTCACAATGTATTCACAAGGTGTTTTCTTTCAGTCTCGGGATGATTTTTCTGTTGCTTTTGTGTGTTGCTGGAACACATGGGGAGCTGCCACTTAGACATCGGTAACGGAGCAAGTGGTTCTTAGAAAAAATATGGAATAACATTTTTAATAATGAAAATATTAATAGAAAACAGAATAACAGCAACAAAATACTTGTAAAATCTGTTTGAAACATGCAGAAATACAGTATCAATAATTGTTTGCAGAACCTTCCATTATTTATATGACTCAAAGACTTTGAAGTGATAGGTATGTTGGTGTGTCCGTGGTCTGCCACACTTGCTGTTACCTTTTCCCATGGGTCTCTTTAAGCAACTGTAGATTTGAAATATCCCCTGATTCATTGTGGCAACTTCAGAAAATGAGTAGTTTGGCACAGCAGCCCGGAGAACTTTTCTCCTGTTCTTGGCTTAGACATAGGCCAATTACATGACCTTGAAGAAATAATTTGAACTTTTTCTTTAGTATTGCTTGTGGATTTTGATAGCAAGTCTTAGGATCTGGACCTTTTTCACTGTGGGTGTAAGCAGTGTTCAGGTAAAATGGTTCAGTGTTAATTGAATCTTCCTGGCATCGTAATATGAATGAAAGCATTAACAGAGGTAGTCTGGGGATCAGTGACAGATAAGTTTAATATTGTCATTAAAATAGGGATTTGGAGTGATTAACAGGAGATGAGACTGGTTAGTTTGTGATGGTGAAAACTTCTGAAAAATGTTTCAGTTAGTTGTTCAAAACAAGAGATAAAATCTCAGACAAAATCATCTGGTCAAATACGTCACAAAAGCAAATCTCTGGTAATTTGTACAGTTATTGTCAACAATTTGTGTGAAGAAAGCATTCTTCTTTTGGGAAGGCACTAACCTGAGGTGTTGAATAAGATGTGGAGCCAAGCTAATAAATCTTTATTGTGTGGGTTTGTTAGTTGGGTAGTTTTTTGTGAATACCAAGAAAGAATATTAGACCTTAAAGATCATCTAGTTCC
>NW_010257156.1:0-77051 GCF_000690775.1 Eurypyga helias
AAGGTGCTTGGTACAGAAAAAAAAATCGAGTCATCTATTAAAATATAAAACAATGTCTGTTTATAAGCTATCACCAGCAGCATGCAATCAAATATGAAGAAAATAAGAACAGTAACTTATTCTATAACAATATACAGTGGTGATTTTTGCATAAAGGATCTCTGATTTACTGAAATCAGACAAAAAAAAAAGTGATCAAAACATGTGCTGTGTAACATGAGAAAATGCACTAAGAAGAACTATTATGAAATAAAAAAAATCTCCAAAAGCTGATCTTGCTTCAACATTTTCCAGCTTCTTAAATGGAATCGTTAGTTATTTGCTTGGCAATTATAGGTATTTATCTGGATTATGTAACTGATCACAGAAATAAAACATACATGCATTTTATAAAGGTTTTATGCAAAGTGGAAATACTTTGAACATCTAAAGACAGCAAAAGATAAACATGACCTTTCCAAAGCAATTTTGTACACTTGAAACAATCCCACAGATGGATTTCCATCTGAAAAAAAAGTGTATCAAAATTAACTACACCAAGGAAAAACATACAACAAAGATACCTTTAAAATTTGACCACTGCTGTCCACGACATGCATTGTCACTTCCACATTTCTCGCCACACTCTTCCCTCCCTTCTCAAATTCTCCTCTTTCTACAGTGATATATAAATCATTCCTCATTTCACCTGTAAAAAAAAAAACAACAAACACAAAGTGTGCATAAGTGAGTTGAACTTGCTCAGCTTTTGCTTTTAGTACTTCCACCTTCCACCAGTAGACTTCCACCTTCTCTTCTAAAGTAAGAATAGTATCACACCCACAATTTATCAGTATTTTCTATTTTTAAGTAATAACAATTGTTTTCATAAACCAAGAAAATCAACAAAGCTTCATGCCCCTAAAAGCCTAAGAGATTAACTGCCGTAATAAACCTAATTCTAGGAGCTTTTACTTATCCATTAGCAATTTCTGGTCTTTCAGGTGGCATTTCCAGCTATACTGAAACTTGTGTCTAGCTTCACCTCGTTTAATTCCTCTTTAAGGTAATATTAATGTATTTGCTTTCACTTGTAATCTTTACATTTCTCTGTTTAATGTCTCCCTGAAGAACTGACCACAACTTTTTTTACACTTAATCTCAAAAGAAAGTGTATTACTTTGAAGAAGCAAAAAACAAGAGGTTGGTGTTCTTTCCATTAGAATGGCTGGCTTCGCAGACTGCTAACATTCAGATCTGGTTTTCTGACTGAGAAGTTCTGAACGTACTTTACTGAAGCTTTCTAGCAAAAGGTTAGCTTAGTTAGCTTATTTTTTGCTTGTTGGAAAGGCTTCTGAGAAATTAAAATCATCAACACATTCAAACTACAAACACAATACAGACACTACTAAAGCATTACACAGTATGTACAAGTTATTAAATACCTCTAGCATGTTTAAATCTAAGTACTTTGCAGGTTCATACATTAACATGCTAAGTCAGACCACAACCAGATCTTCTGGATGAGATGAACTGTAATTCTATTTTAGTTTCAGTTGACACAAACTACAAAGTTTATGGTTGATGAAAGGAAGAAAGATCCTTTGGTATTTGCTGGGGGGGAGAGGCAGGGAGAAGCGGTACTGGTGGTTACTGGAATGGTAGGGAAGCCCCTGTCCTGTTTGAAGATGCTACATCTATTTCTAAAAGGTGTGAACTAATCTAATTCTGGACGAACATCACTAGAACTACTTGGAACCAATTGGACTTCCCTTGAGAAACAACAGAATAATGAAGGATGAACACCAGCATAATTAGGAACATATACTACAATTCCTATTTCTAGATTTGACAGAAAAAGAAATTGAGAATATATGTTTTCACCTAGTGAAATGCAAGTTTGATAAAGCACATTTTCACTGAGCACTGCTAAAAAGAAATCAAGACAGTTTTGTGCATTTATAGGTGTACCCATTAGGAGTCAAACATGAGACAGATACTTGTACTGTGGGTAAAATTAATTTAAAAATATGTAACAGATAAATAATTAATGAATCTTCAATTTCTAGCTTAATTTTAATGTGCAAGCAGAGTTTGACCTGCTTGAACTTTCCAAGATACTCATGTTTTAAGTTTCTTGCATTTACTTTACTGCATGCAACTCTCCAGTGATTTTTAAGTACCAGAAACAATGATCTTACTACAGTCTTCTAATATTTTCATAACATTATTCCATCACTGTATGCAAAATAATAAAATGATTTCTCCAAAGCACAATCTAAACCATTGCCAAATGAAGAAAAAAAAGTAAATGAGGAAACTGCTATATTATCAAGCTCTTGAGAACCATGCCCACTAAAAAAAAAAAAAAAGGGCAGAATTTGCTATTGTATTAGCTTATTTTCAATTATCTTCTGAAACAACTATGGACAGAGTCTACAGAAACAAATATCAGAACCAGATGGTATTACACTCAGGAGTTTTGTGTGAAGTCAAAGATGAAAGAGCCGCATTACTAATAAGTGTGTGCAATCATCCAACCAATCTCTGGTTCCCAGTGGGAATCAGGTTCCAAATAAGCAAAAGGTGGTGGTTATTCAGGTAATGGACAGGAAGATGTGGGGGAAAAAAAACCCAAAAAACAAACAAACAAAAAGAAAACACCAAAAAACCCCCCACAAACCAAACCAAAACCACCACAAACCAACCCCCCCCCCCCAAAAAAAACCCAAACACAAACCAAAACATTTCTGAAGTGTGTTGTGAATGTGAGAAATGTATAAGGGTTCAAGGGAAGAATGGAGAAGCCATAGAAAGAAGATCCACTAAAGAATATGAAACAGACGATCACAAGCAGCTCAGGAAATCCCTTGAGCTGAAAATAAGTGAAGGCTGGGAGAGCATCAGGGGGTGCATACCACATATGCATGCTCACTTCTTACTCCTCCTTAGGGGTCTGTTTACAACACTCAGCTAGATAGGCCCTTCTTACGTGTATTCAAGTCACAAAATTACCCTTAAAACTACCAGATTCTGATTATTTCCACACTGCAGTAATAGATTATTGTAAAAGTTTTAGAAGCTAGTACAGTATGGTTACCAAAGAGCATGCAATATGTCGGATCCTTGCTTAGCATATGCTTATACTAGGATCAGTTCTAGGTAGTGGTGGCAGTTGGTCAGTGTCAAGACAGTGTTGTCATTCAGAACAAATGAAAACACACAGTAATCAAAAAGAGAAGCTTTGCTATACAACCAATTTTCACAAACAAATTGTAGTTGCAGCAATTTCTGTTCAAAGATTAACTGGAATTGTACATGAATTTGCTCTACATTGTCATTATTTTCAGTTATCAGCAAGGATCAGCAGGTTGCACAGAGACGTCATGGATGCCCTGTCATTAGAAGTGCTCAAGGTCAGGATGGATGACAAACTGGTCCTTGAGCAACCTGGTCTAGTGAAAGGTGCCCCTACCTGTGGCAGGGACGTCCCTTCCAACTCACATCAGTCTATGATGCCATGCACAAATAAAGCATTTCTAAAAGAAGTAATCAGAGCTTCACGGAAGTTAAACAGGCTTTCAAAACCAATATCTGCATTTTAAGGTGTGTAAAAAAATTCAAACCCATTGAGTTTCACCTTTTTAACTGCCAGAAGAAATCAAATCACAGGGAATAAAAAGACACAGGATGTACTTTCACAAATCCTGTCATCATCTCTTACAGAATCTTGGCAGACTTAGTAATCAGTGTCATGAGAGGACAGTTCAGATGAATTTTGTCCTGATCTACATCCATTCAGGAAATCTGCTCTGTGTTCAATGTCTCAGTGCAAATGAAGACATGTGGGTCATGTTATTGAAAGAAAACACCAAAATTTCTCCATTATCATGCAAGGCAAATTAAATCCAGGAGGACACTAAGCCTCTCACACTGTATCAGGAATGTTTTATATGAAGATAGATAGAAAGGCAGAAGGAAGATAACTGAAATAAACTGGAAAATCAATCAAAACACAGTAAACTATAGGCTTTGTATCAAGGGTTTGGTCTGCATCAGGAAGATAAAATAGCAGCTTCCTTTTCTCAAAGTATGTGGCATATCTGACATTCTACAGTCTTTACAAAAATACAGGTTTTGGGTTAAATCTGGCCTTGTGTCTGGATTGTATGCATACATATTTCACTTTTTGGTTTAAACAAGATCACTACTTGGAGCGAAAACGTAAGAAAGCCAACTATACTGAACTTGGACAGCTCAGGTGAGTGTACTGAAACACTAAGAATGTAAACCACGCTCCTGACAAATCTCTAGCACAAAAATTCTATTAACATATTCCAAGTAAAAGCTCATAAAAATCAAAAAGTCAATGGGGTAGTAAAAATCCAGCACAAAGCCTTATCAAAAATTAGCTGACAGTAAAAAAGAAAATCTATTTGGAAAGTAAACTTCACTCTGGAAAGGAAAAAGGAAAGAAAATTATAATAAAAACTTAGACAAATATATTTGGATCCAAATTTTAAAGATTATTTCACTCGCATTATATTTCCCTGGAGATACCTTAATCACTTTTATTTCCTCAGAGTAGAATTGCATTGCTTCAATGTTCCTTAACAGAAATTCTGTCTCCAAAAATTGAGATTGCCTGTGTAAAACTAAGACAAGACATTCTTTTACAGCCCCTCTTCCAGTAATAACAATTCCAACTTCCGCTGTAAAGTATTCAAACACCAGCAAATTGCTGAATTTATCTATATTCCTTAACTGATCGTTTTAATTTATGGCAACTGTAATTACACATTTGATTACAAGAAAATACACCATTTTTCTACAGGATCATTGCCTCAACCAGTATACCAGACAGATAATTCTGACAGATTACTATCAGTCTTGTTTTCAATAAGAGGGGCAATTACAGCCCTAAGCAACACTGAAAGGGAAAGTCCTGTTGAATACCAGAGTAGCCTTTGGTGAGTACAAATGGTATCTTCAGCTAAACTATCTGCATGACTCAAATCTCTCCTAGGTGTATGTGCACTGAGATTTTTACAGTCTTATACTTGACCAAATGTGAGGATTTACACAGAAGCAAGAGAGGTACGTTTAGATACTACAGTACATGAAATTTTAATTACATGTTGAAAGCATACCTACATAATGGCAAGTCTTTACACAAAATTTAATAGTAACAGACTTATTGCAGTTTATTTCCATGCTGAGAAATACAAAGACCCCTTCTCTAAGTCTACTGCAGTGAAAACATCCAACGGCTATTTTCAGCATGAAGCTTGGTACAGAAATAAGAAACTGAAAACAATATCAAAAATAATGGTCAATTTTAAGGTGACAGACAAACCTCTGCCTATAATGAAGTTCTATGATATGAAAGATCTAGATCATTTGAAAGTATTTCTGTCAAAAGAGCAGCTCATTTTTGCCTGTTCTTATGGAGCATCCTCGTGCCCCGACTCTTATTATGATGGTTTTCTTTAAGCTTTCTGAAATCACCAGGGCTTCTGGACTGTACAGTGAACATGTGGATATCAGCACCCAGTTAGTAACACCGGTAACCAGTATAGGGTCCAAGCCCATTATGTCAGCTTTGTCTAGGGCTGACATACAGTTTTCAGGATAAGAAACGATTATAGAATGATGAACCATACACACTAGAATCATTAAAAATGTTTCGTGAAGCTAAACCATCTAGGTCTACTTAGAAGTGAGGGATGCTTCTAGACATGTGGGTTATGGGTTGAGTCAATAGAAGCTGTAGAAAATCAAGTATAAGGAACCATGAGTTGCTGTGTTGTCTGAATCATTTCACTGCTTAAAAAGCTGCTTGTCTCAGCACAACTAGTTTCCCAATATCCCAATAAAAAATGAGGTTAAAATGTTACAACAAACTGTAACTAAGGCAGAAGGTTGCTGTATATTGGATGTGAAAGGACAAACAACAAAGCAGAAAAAAAAAAAACAGGTTGGTGTTGGTCCTCATGAGAGTAGGAAGTAATAAGCTGTGTCTTAGAAAAGCAGAACAACTGTGAGGATCAAAGAGTGTACCTACGGAAGCTGTTTGTTCTTACTTCAGACAATAATGTAATGTGTTATAAAAGGGTATCAATATATTCTGTCCTAATTACAGAAATGACACATTAACCCCGACACTTCAGCACTGCTTATTTAGCACTCTATTATTTCACCTATTTGGCTAATCAAAACTAGATTTTGAAATAGTAAAAGCTACAGACTGAAGCACTACGACAAGAGCTTCCACTATGAAATGAGGACTAGTGTTATATTGAAACTGAAGTTCCACAGACTTTAACAAAAAGACGTAAAAAGCTGCAGTAATGTGGACAATTATGTAGCCTTAACCTTCCTGTGTAGCACAATTGTTCAGTGCACATTCTGCAGAAACATTTACTCTGGTAAGTGAATTTAATTGTATGTGAAAGGTGCCAAACTGAAATGTCTGGGTTCCTAAATCAATATGTCTACAGCTCATCACTGGCAGTACCTGCCTCTTCATATGGTCCTGCCAATACCTTTCAGCTTTGACCTGGCAAAAGTATCTTGAAAATACTATTAATACACTGAGAGATGTTTCCAAACCCTTCTTGCCCCAGTTGTAGGTGCTAACCAGGCACATTGAAGCTCACGGTTTCTAACCTAAGAAGAAACAAAAGAAGCTTCATAACTTCAATCCAAATTGCAACAAAGTGTCCAAGGGCTGAATAGCAGCAGAGCAGAGACACCTGAGCAACATCAATTACATGAAAGAGGCAATTACAAGGAGCAGGAGGAAAGGCCAATTAAAGTTGCAAAACAATGACAACACAGAATGCTGGAGGACACACTTAGCTAGTGGAGGTCAGCCGTCCTGAACCTGCCAATGACAAACCACAGATTTTAAATAACCAATAAAGAGAAAAAAGAACCAGAAGTAATTTACATGTTGGATATGACAATGCATGCTCAGGGGTCCTATTATCTCCACCATGCATTGTGGCATGGGGTTCTGCAGGCTCCCTTTCCTTCACAGATAGGAGGGTGCATCATCATTATTCAGGACCAGTGAACAAGCACTGGTCTGCTGCTGCTCACAGGGTGCACCCCCAGCCACAGGACCTATGTGCAAACTAACTGCTCCCAGCTCGCAGAGGCTTGAACGCTTCCACTGCACCTCAGATGACAGGAGCAACACAGGAAATCACTAATAAGGAGAAGATCAGATCAGGACAAGCATCAGGAGAACATTTGTATGAGTGTATGGTTTGTTCTTTTATTTTTCTAGAAAAATTTGTACTTAACCTAAGCATCAAAGTAACAATCCTTCATGACAAAAACTGTTTTTAAACTTACACTGAAGAAGCCGTGAGTTACAATTGCAACACAGATATTTTAACAAGACTTTTCTCATATTCCAAGCACATTTAGAACTGTAGAATTTCTTGTAGTATATTAATATGGAACAAGGTTCTCAAGCTGAAGATAGCTGTCAAAAGATCAAAGGTAGCTGTCTTTGTTAGAAAGAAAAGAGAGTTCAGTTTGCCAGCTACCCTTGAAAAGCTTTCCAGTGAAAGAAATTACAATTTGATTATTTAGTACTGTAACAAACCATAGTGTTTGAACAAGATAGCATCTCTGATAGTTACAGCTTTCAGTGTGCAAATCTAAACAGTCCTAACAGCAGCTGCTAATTTAAAAATAATTACACATAACACACCAGGAGCTTTTGTTAGGAACTGCTTTTTTGAAAGCTTTGCTCAGAATTGTAGGTCCTTTAGCACCATGAATTGAAATAAGAAAAGAAAACATTATTTTGTTTAGAGAAAGTTCTTGTTCATTTACATCTCTCTAAAATACAAGCTAATGAGTTACTTTTTACCCTAAACATGACTTGAACATCTCTTAAAACAATTTCAGTTGTAGGGATTTAAAATCTCTGCCACCAACAAAGTGGTATTACCCAGCATGTAAAACCTGTGGATGCAAAATGCTTTAAAGAAAAAATCCTCAGAATATTTTATAGAATGGGGCAAGAGCTGTGTAGCTCCTGTCAGTGGGAGGATCTCAAAAAAACCCAAACACATACAGGGTGATTTTAACTTGAGGAGAGGGCTAAGGACCCTTAGGACACCTTGCCTCTCACCCTTTGTGTCAATCCAGGCTATGCCTTTTAGCACCTAGGATGTTCTATGATGTTACTATCCATGCTGATACACTGACAATAACAAACATAACTGGATGATAAAAGACAAGGGAAGCAAATCTTCCACTCCCTTTTTAGCCCAGTAAATTTGGAACTGGTGCAGCTAAAATTATGACAAGAACAAGCAGTTTTCAGAAACACAGGTCCAGGTCTTACCTCAGCTGAGGGCTCCAGAGCTGGATGCAGTACTCCAGGTGGGGTCTTACCAGAGCAGAGCAGAGGGGGAGAATCCCCTCCCTCGACCTGCTAGCCACACTTCTCTGGATACAGCCCAGGGTATGGTTGGCTTTCTGGGCTGTGAGTACACACTGTCAGCTCACGTCCAGCTTCTTATCCACCAATACTCCCAAGTCCTTCTCCACAGGGCTGCTCTAAATCCCTTCATCCCGCAAGCCTGTATTGATACTGGGGATTGCCCACACCCAGGTGCAGGACCTTACACTTGGCCTTACTGAACCTCATGAGGGTCACATCGACCCACTTCTTGAGCTTGTCCTGGATGGCATCCCATCCCTCAGGCTTGTGAACCTCACCACTCAGCTTGGTGCCATCTGCAAATCTGCTGAGGTTGCACTCGATCCCACCGTCTATGTCACTGAAGATGATATTAAACAGTACTGGTCCCCATATGGACCCCTAAGGGACACCACTTATCACTGATCTCTCTCCAGACACTGACATTGAGCTTTTCACCACCATCCTCTGGATGCAACCATCCAACCAATTCCTTATCCACCAAATAGTCCACCCATCAAATCCATATGTCTCCAATTTAGAGAGAAAGTCCTTTTGGGAGAACGTGTCAAAGGTCTTAAAGAAGTCCAGACAGAAGACATCCATAGCTCTTCCCTTGCCCACTGATGTAGTCACTCCGTCACAGAAGGTCACTAGGTTGGTCAGGCAGGACTTGCCCTTGGTGAAGCTGTGCTGGCTGTCTTGAATCACCGCCATGTCTTCCATGTGCTTTATTTTAGCTTCTAGGAGGAGCTGTTCCATTATTTTCCCAGGCACAGAGGTAAGACTGACAGGTCAGTAGTTCCCAGGGTCCTCCTTTCTACCCTTTTTAAAAATGGGTGCAATGATTCCCTTTTCCCAGTCACCAGGGACTTCACCTGACTGCCACGACTTTTCAAATATCATGGAGAGTGGCTTGGCAACTACATCAGCCAATTCCCTCAAGAGTCTGGGATGCATCTTGCAGGTCCTATAGACTTATGTATGTTCAGGTTCCTCAGGTGGTCTTGAACCTGATCTTCTCTTAGAGTGGGAGGGATTTTGTTCCCCTTGTCCCTGTCTTGAGGTCCATCCACTCGAGAGGTGTGTGAAGAGCGACTGCCAGTGAAGAATGAGGTAAAAATGTTGAGTGCATCAGGGTTCTCATCTGGTGTTACCAGTTTGCCAGTCGTGTTCATCAGGGGAGGTACGCTTTCTTTGACCTTTCTTTTCTGGACGATATACCTATGGAAGCCCTTCTTATTATTCTATGCATCCCCTGTAATATTCAGCTCCAGCAGCACCTTGGCCTTCCACATCCCATCCCTACACAACCGGGCAGCATTCCTGTAGTCTTTCCAGGATACCTGTCCCTGTTTCCACTGCCTGTGCATTTCCTTCTTGTCCTTCAGTCCGACCAGCAGATCTCAATTCATCCATGCTGGTCTCTTGCCTTCCCCTCCTGATTTCTTACCTGTGATCCAGAGCTTTATTTAATGAAAAAAATCAATTAAAAGAATTTGAGTTAAGTAATCTGGCATTATTGTGAAAACTGTAGTACAATAGGATGTTATCTAAGAGAAGGGCATCCTTAAGGAGATCAGCTCAGGAAGATATAGGCACACTGCATTTCACAAAGAATTTCATCACTGTAGGAAGTAAAATCCCATTACTGGAACAATTCTTTTTTGTTTTGCATTGTAGAATATACCAAAAGAGTGGCTGGAGCTTATCAGTGAATATATTCAACACTTATGAAATGGGGCAAATCTCATTGACATGCTTGAAGCTACCAGTGAATGTCTGTCAGATTTACAGGCTATGATGACCACCAGTCAGCTCCCTGTTCAGTGCTTTCTGAAGCACTGGAGTTCTTTCAGTGCTTCAGTTCTTGGAGTGCTTTCTGAAGCACTGAGCACTTTCTGAATACCTGGAGTTCTCCATTATTGTGGCAAAGAACAACTTTGCTCCCATTTAACAATACCTGGAGTTCTCCGTTATTGTGGCAAAGAACAACTTTGCTATTTGCCAGAACCTTTTGCATAGTCTCACAATAATTACTATTTATGAGTAATATTCACATCTGATTGAAGAATGAGAAAATGTACTTGGTGCTTAAGAATATACATACAAAGAAAAATTCTGAGATTTGGACCCTCTGAGTGATACTTGACAAAAACTTACTTGTGGCATGGTGTGTCTCTGCATTTAAGCATATGACAGGGGATGGACAGAAAGAAATATGACCATTTCTATTTTTAAAATACTGCTAGCTAGTTTTTATATTATCACTGATGTTTATATTAGGCAAACATTAAACCAACTCTGCATGTTTTAAAATTTTGGGAGCACTGGTGACTTCAGTAACACTAATGCCTTTTTACTATTGGATTGAGTAAATTTTGGCATTTAAATCAAAGGCAAAGACGAATAGATTCCTTTTATCAGTTACCCTACTGTCCTTTTTCAACAGAACACTATCTACATTTTCAGCTTTATTACAGAAACTCTCAACAAGCCCAAAGAAACACTCATCAGAAAACAGCTGATTAAGCAAATGAATTGCTCATTATGAGGGAGTCTCAAACTGTACTACTTTCAGAATTCAAATGGATTGTAGATCTACCATGTAAGATCCAATTGCTCTGTGACTTTTTTTTTCCTCTTCCTTTTAAGAAAGGAACCTGTCTTACTGGAGAAAGGTTTCCAAGCAATAACTATCCTTGCATACATTTCCCATACATCACAACTACTTATTCTATGTTCCAGAGAAAGCCAACTTACTTTTTCCCCTGCTCTCCGCTTCTAGAGTTTTTAAATCAAGGGAAGTCCAATTAAATTCTAACTTTTGTTCCCTTTCCATAGTTCTCTTCTATTTTTCCTTCAGTTCCTAATGAACCAAGAAAATAAGACAGAGGAGATGGGAAGGAGAAGGAAAAAAATTCCTTGCACTTGTCTAACCAAGTGTGTAGCCATATATTAGTATCTTTGTGTTCTCCAGTGACTTGCAGAAATGATAATTCCTTTGGTATCAAAGCTTTAAAAAAGTATTAAAATAGGATTTGGAAAGCAGAGGATATTCCCCATAGAGTAATACAGTTCCATGAAAGGTCAAAATACAGGGTGTCTTTACTCCACAATATTGCTTAAATATATTTTGTGTAACTAATATACCCAGGCAATATTACTTTTAGTAATTAAAAATACGTATTTCTGGATTCATGAAAATCAGAACAGCAAACAGTGGCAGGTGTTAAATTTAGGCTGTTTGTACTCAATAAGGATAAAGAAGATTGGAAAAATTCATAACACTGCTCATTGGAGAAAAAATGCTTAAGTATGTCAGACATATATTTCTTTCCCGAGAAGCAACAGCTCTTTACTAAATCCAAGCTCCCTGACAGATAAAGACACTTGCAATGATGAACAGATTCCATAGCTTTCTTTACATTTTGCTCTCCAGACTCCTATTTGAAGAGTCAAAATCATGACTGAAAAATGTGCGTTATCACAAGGATAGCATTGTGTGAGATCATTTGTATAGAAAGACAAATATGCTAGTTCTAGTTATATTTTAAAAGCTTCTGAAAATAGAACGTAAGAAAGATTGGAGAGCAGGTACTTGCACATGAAAAGAATAAAAGGCCTTTTAATAATCCAGATGAGGGAATAATTATATTTAGTAGCTTTCAAACACAGGATTCTGATGAGATTTAACTGGGTAGCTAAAGGACATCTAACAAAGTCAGAAGTTGACAAATGCAAAGCAATGCGGCTGTGATAGTAAAAAACCTAACTTATTTTTCCTAAATTAAGAAAATGAAGGCTTAATGTAGGAAATTTAAAAGCACTGCAACATCCTGGGCAGCTCATTCTATCTGCTGAATGAGCAGAAATGGTAAAACAAAAAAGAGAATATTGAGAAATAAAATGCAGCTTTTATTATTTGACAAATAAGTCTGAAAATACATGAATTCCATTACAGAAATTAATATTGCAGCTTCATATAGAGCCTTTAGCTATGTTATTTGCAAAATTATATCACAGGACTAGAAAGACGACCAAAAGATTTAGAGTGAAGGATTACGTGCCAAGAACGAAGCAGTCAGGACTGACTAGCTGAACTATAGATATCATCATTATAGACCCTGTAAGCTTATGTACAAAGTAAACAATGGTCAATGCAGTACCCCTGTACTGACTTGTCAAGTCTTTAACCTATTCTAACATCATAAGAGTTCAATGATTTGGATGGACAAGAAGAAATACAAACTCTGATCTTAACTCAGGGCAAGTGGTGGTCAGATTTCAGCAATGGTAATGCCACCAGTTTGGACTATAAATTGAAAAAGGGTGTCTATAGCTAAATGATATCCAGCAATGAAAGCCTGTTGAGATGTCAGGTAACAGGCCAATTGTTTATACACTGCAGTACATTTTATGGACTAAGACATTTGGAGGTGAACTGCTGTCATCTGTAAGTTACAGAGCCTTTCAAAATCCTATCTATAGCTGTTTCAAAGTGTATTTGATATTACAGACAAAGCTGCATAGACTAAGTTTGTAGGTAAAGTTCCAGGAAGTAAGGCTTGGATGTAACTGAACTGCTTTGTGAAAGAAGGATTCTACAGAAAGACAAGAGATTACTAATGTGCAATTTTCTCACACTGAATGGATTTTGTCTTTGAACTACCAGGAAGTCAACTACTACCAGTAATAGATCTAGCACTATGAAGAACAGTATAGTTTGCTTAAATTAAAGCAGATGCATTGCTCATCTGATAAGCACAAGAAAAGAAGATGTGCAGCTATATCGATGCTTACCACATGGTAGAGTCTGTTTACAACTGGCAGCCGTAGCAGGGAGCTATGGCTCCAACATACGTACGTCCTCACTTAGACAACCAGCTGTGCTAGGGTTTATTCCAATTCTAAAAAACCCAGACAACATATACTAATAATCAGACTTCTTTATGGAATTAGATATCTTCCACAAAGTTATTCAAAAGAATATGTACATGCATATGTGCTAGAACACAGGAGCATATGCAGCACTTAAGTTATGCACTGATACAGATGCTGTACTTCACATTTGGAAACAGATTCCATAAGAGTGCACTACATAAGACAGAAAAAAGCTGGTAAAATCACGTATAGAAAAATTAAAAAAAGGCTTTCACATGCCATCACCTATTATGTACAATAAACTATCTTGAAGTACTCACCAAGAAGTATAGCATGTTAGTAACTATGAAATACTAAATGTTATATACTAAGTAATGATGTGGTTGTCTGTTCTTTCAGGGAAGGGTGAACACAGAAATACAGGGTGTAAGCACAGCTGTCCTTCAATGCCCTACAAAGCTTTCTGAGAATACTGGCTTATACATCTGCAGACTGCCACAGTAGGATGTAGAGAGAAGTTTACTAGTGGTTGCATAGTCTGCCCTTAAATCCCAGTTAGACCTTGGAAATGCATGTTGATTAGACTCACAAGATGATACTTTAACTGCCTGTCCTTCTGTCAGCTAGAACAAAGTGAGTTACTTATTTCACAGTCTTTTTGAATCACATACGCTTTTTTCTAGTCATCTACTTCATTTCCTGAAACACTTGGAGCTCTTCATTAAAAAATTCCATGGGTCCTGGCAAGAGCATTCTGTGGCTTCACCCTGTCAGGCTCCAGTAACATAAAAAGCATTGCTCTATAAAAACATGCATTATTATTGTCAACAAAATTCTGGTTTGCCATGTACGCTGATCCCTTTTACTTTTAATGGCAAAACCTCCAAAGAGAAAAGGATTGATATGATAAAAAAATGAAGGTCAGAGAGAGTTTAAATACACCAGAATAGGACAGAGACTTAAAATATGGCATTTATAACAGAGATACTGTAGTTTAGCAGCATGAAGTACTTCTTATTGAATAATTCAAGAGTGTCTGATTCAGAACCCTAACCTAAGTGCTAATTAGCCACAGCAACATACTTACTTTCAACAAAAATATAAAATAAGATCTAATTAATGACCATTTCCAGTGGCAAAAGATGAAGTTCTCTAATTTATCTCTGAAAAAAAAAAGATACTAGAAGAGGAAAAAAAAAAATGAAAGGGGAGCTTTAAAAGAAAAAAGCATTTCAAAGCCTATGTTCCTCTGGGCATTTCAGTGCCTAGGGCATGCTGCTGCAGTTAGCCCTTAGAACTCGTCATTGCAAGAGTGAGATGATTATTTCTCTTCAGAAAAAAATCTTTTCTATTACAATAAACATAGAATAAAATCTGTACATCTTCTAATCTGAGATATGCGTACATATGGTTTGAGAAAGTAGCATATCCCAAACCCATATATAATTTTTAAAATAAAAAACTGAAACAAACTGAACCTGTGCAATTCTTTGAAACTGAGTTGAGACTCCTCCCAGCAGTAGATGACACAGTACTCTGCTATACCCTGCTTTTTGCAGTTTAGTACATCACATTATTTCACAACTGGAAAGTGAGGGGATATGAAAGCTATCTATAGAACTCAGAAAATCTGGTAACACAGAGCAGAAAGTCACTAAGTCACAGATAAATAGACTACAGTGTGCTCAGTAAAACTGCTTCCACTGTTGTCAGCCATATTATCTACAATACTCATTTGATTCAAATTACAAATCCAACAGTAATACAACAAATAAACCCTAGTTAATAAGCCGTAAGACTTCAGTTGAATGCTTCCATTAAACATACACATATAATCTACCTTTAAATTAAACAGAACCTGACTCATGCATTTTATTGCTCTAAATACTGCAGGGAAACCAGCAGAGTATTTTCATAATAATGCTAAAACTGCATTATTAACTTGTGTTCTGTGCATGTTTTAAGTGATTAGCAGTACTGATCAAGGATGCAGAAGGACAGATGTTTAATTGGCAGTAAGAACACAAGAGTGAATTCTCAGTTGTCAAGTTTCAGGCAGAAGTTCAAGAGAAATATATGCCCACAGCCAAAGCTGAGTCTCATTACTGACTTTTAAATGCCTATTTAAGATCTCCTTGATTAGCGAAGTATTGAAGCTTATTTATTCTTGCCTCAGAACCTTAGTTTACTTCTTAGGTAGCCAGAAATGCAATGACAGATCTTTATAAGAAGAAGATAGTCTCCATTAAAAATTTGCAAATCATGAGTATGATTTACATGTGAGAGACTCAAGGCATTGTGTGTGGACTCAGCTGAAACTAAGATGTGAGCTCCTCCCTGCAACATTTCTCAGCAACAAGACAACATCATAATCATGCCAAACTAGTCTGTTTTGCCCTTAAAGACACATTTGCCTTATAATTTCCAGCAACCCATTTAACTGTTGAAAAATTTCATTTCAGGAACAGAACTATAGATATTACTGTGATCTTGCTGCATTTGCTTTTTCACTTTCATATTGACACGTTCTTTCTACCTTCCCTAGCATGTGTTAAAGCTTTTGCATATTCTGTCATACAATGTAATCAAAATAAAGACCCTACAACCTTATTATTACCCGTTTCCAGTATCTCCATTTCAGTATTTGAAAGACAAACCTGGTGAAACCAGAAGCTGTACAGTGTCAGTGAAATTCTGTGAATCCTTATTTAGAAAGCTACTCCCTCCCAAGAACATGATGTTATGCGGGTTATCTCTTCCTCTGCATAGAGCTCAGCAGTCTTGGGTTCAGTTATCTTCGCTTCTACAAAGTGGGGTTCCATCTCTCAAAAAAAGGCTGCTCTGGCTGTAGGCCCTTTTGACACTGACACAGTAACTCTACAATGTATAATGCAATGGGGCCACCAGGACACAGTTTTCTTCTAACTACCTGAAAAAAAACTAACATAAAAGTCTCTGGAAAAGCTTAAGAAGTTTTAGAATAAAGTATTTAGTTGGAAAGCAGACGAAAACTAAGCAATTTCTTATTAGTTTTTCTTCTTCTGTTTAATGAGGTTTTTTTATTTTTAACTTACCAGGCATGATAATATTGGAAAACCCCAGTTTCCTTGTGATGGATACTCCATGAGTAAACATCGATGTATACTCTCTCCTTATTTGTTCTATGTCTCCATGAAGCAACTGAAGAGAAACTGCCAGACCTGAAAATGAAAAACAAGGAAAAATAAGACATTCAAACAAAACATGGTCATGACTACTTCTTAAAAATTATTTATACTTGTGAGTATGTATGCATTCCTGAGAACTCAATAATACCAAGCCAGCCCACCTCAATTTTTTAAGGTTTTTTGGAAGGGTACCAACATCTAGAAATCAATAAAACCTTAAAAAAAACTACCCATTAAGACGCATTAACAAATTCTTACTAATGTGTAACTGAACTGCGATGACACATCAGATGAAAAGTATCTCAATCGGGATGGACTGAAGCCCTAACTAGAAAAAGAGTTAGAAAAATGTTTATTTAGAGAAATGTCGATCAGTAATATTTGATATAATTTTAATTTTCCTTGTCCTTCAACACAATGCTGCCTTTGCAGGTATGCAAGAAAAGGTGCAAACACAATGGTCCCCATCTATGGGAGAAATGTGCAAGTCTCATTACAATGCATCATTTAACCTGATACAAAGTTATAAAATTTAATCCAAAATCTGAAGAAACAAACTCTAATAAATCAATATAGCATAATCAGTATTTTTTACTCAGACACAGTAATTTCATAATGGCTAAAATTACAACTTTTTTCAATAATAATCAGATTTAATCAGTTGTGCTCTTTCCTGTATTTGCTAGAAGATACACAAAAATCCAAAGGTGGCCTTATAATCTTTTTCCACTATTTATTCCTCTAGAACCAAAGAAGAGTAACTTCATCTACTATATCTGCAGTATACAAATGAATTGCAAAGAGTATACTTTGTTACTGGGAGTTGGACTAGATGATCTTTAAAGGTCCCTTCCAACCCAAACCACTCTCTGATTACAGCTGAGATTAACAAAAACAACGGCCGTGCCTTTTGGTTATTTCTAATATAGTCGCTGAGGGAAGTGTCAGGATGATACAGCTTGTAAAGATTAGTCTTCCCTGACCTTCAACATTACTGCAACATACCACGTGTCAACATACAGATCAAGAAGATAAGAGCTTCATAAACACTGAAGAACAGGAGATAAACAAGACAACTCAGAAGACTCATGATTAACTTTAGATTAAGGTTAAGTAAGTAACATGTACACACAAGCTGAACAACAAGGTCATCAGTCATTTGGGCTTTGAAAGAAATTTCCCCTACAACTATGTTACTATTTATCTGAATAAATTTACTTGAAGTTTGTTGGTTCTTAAATCAGAGCTTGAAAAATCTGTCTTAAGCTCTGCCAGTCCAGGCTACTGCACTAAAGAGATCAGAGATCTAATTAGTTGACAACTTTTATCTTCTTCCTCTTACCTACACTTAAATTTTATTACTTTGGCAACTCCAGGGAACATGACACTCTGACCACACTTCCATTCTCTTATGAAAAACAGTTCACATACAAATCTCCAACTGAATACATAAATATTACTAGGAAAAACATTCAGTGAAGTCTGTTCTATTTTCAGTACTGTATTTAAGGTTATGGGCATTAACTATTCGGTAATGGGAATTTGTTTATTCACAACATTTAGGAAGTAGCAACAATTACTATTGGTGCAGATGAGAAACCAAACCACACTGTGGCCGGCTATTGGCACAGGAGATTGGTAAGAAGTCATATAAGCAAAATTCAGACGATGTTAGAGCAGGTGAAAAGGTTTTCATTGCTGAATGGGAAGAGGTGGGCTGGGTATAGCTCACTTACAAATACAGATATTTATCCCACCTCCAATCTTGTTTCTTTTAATATTTTAGGAAATTGTTATACATACACAGGTATATTTATATGCTCCTGTTGCACTGTTTCCTTGGACAACTAAGGAACAATTTGCCATTGCTCCACATCACATCAACCACAACAGTGTTCATCAGATATTGTACACTGCCTGGTGCTGAGTAAAGGTATTGTATTTACTAAACAAAAAGATGAAGACCTCAAATCCAATTAGTACTACAGTTTTCTTTGTGTACAAATTTCACAGATTTCCTTAAAGAATTTTATTTTGCTCAAAAATTAGATAAGTGTCAAAAAACTTCATCAATGGCAAAATAGTTTTAACTTGAGAAATAAGCTGCCTGTCAAGGACTTGAAGTGCTTGCTCATGCAAGGCAAGAACGTTATTAGAGCTCTGTATTTCACAGCATTCATCGTTAGAAAATGAATAGTCATTTTTTTATAACCAAAAGCCTCAAGAAAATCTCTCACTTAAAACATGGTTTAGTCATTTTACCCACAGCTTAAGTACATCTTTGGAATACAAATGGTATGCATCACCCAACTCTTCAGAATAATGAAGAACACTGGATTAAAGATAGCAGTTACTTTAAAATGTTATACAGTGTAAGCAGTCCAGTAAAATAGGCAAGAGTGAAACGAAACCAGACTGGAAACGGAACAAAGGTGCACAGGGATGGAAGCCAAGGTTTCAAGTTAACAGCCTTGCCACTGAGGCTCCAGCTGCCAAATGAAAAGGGAATTGACAAGAAAGGAAAGAGAAAATCTGATGAGTTTGGTAAAAATGCTGAAGTTCGGAGCATAAGGACTTTGTACAACCAATGAAAAGAAGGCAGTCCCCAGATAGTGTCCCAATTGCTCTCTCAAAGTTCCACTCATTTTGCAAGGAAACGAGACCCTGTCCCTGCATTAAAAACCTAAAATCAGAAGATGCATACTGTTACTGAGGTGTGATACTGAAGTTACAGTATAGGTTGCTTGAATTCCCACCAATTTGTGACATTGGGGATCTTGCGTTGGGCAAAAGGAACACACCGTATGTGAAAAAACAGGGACTTATTTTTAGTACTCATGAAAGTTGTAACGGTCTACTCAGAGTTATTATTAGTCCAATTACAATGATATTAGCACAGATAAAACAAAATACTGTTAAAATGACTTACGCACACACACATTCCAGTATGTACCCCCTGCTCACCTTTCCACTGCCCCTCTGGGGTCTTAAGGTTGCAACCTGGGAAGGTGGTGGATGGTGACCTGAGTTCTTAGCATCCCAAGTCCCTTGCCAGGAGAAGGATGTTGCTGTTGCTGATTCTTCCTCCTCTCTCTAGGTGCTTCCTAGAGTAATTTTTATGTTTGCTTATGTGTATTACACCTTGTTCTTTTTTCATTGGTCTGCAAGCTCATATTACATCTTAATTCATCATATTTTATGTGTTTTATATACACCACATACCTGTTCTTTGTTCTCTTTGTACCCACTAAAGCTGGTTTTATTCTACTCTCAAGGTCACTATTTGATGACCAGTAATTGGCCACTGATGAGCTGTTCATAGGTCTGGGGTCTCTCTAGTATCATCCCATGCCAGTACTTTCAAGGCCATAGCGATGGTCATATGTCTTTACTCTTCCATATTGCATTTTAGTCTAGTGTTATACACAGCTAACTCTACGCGGAGTAACAACGTGTTATAACTATCTATTAAATACAAAGCATACATACCAAGAGTAACAACGTGTTATAACTATTAAATACAAAGCATACATACCAAAGTGGGTTACAGCTCAAAATTGTACAAAGCTAAGCAACAGTTAAAGTAGACGTAATTTATTATTTTGTCATTAGATGAATGCTTTGAGGAGTCAGAACAAATTTCCAGGCAGGCTAAGGCAAGTACAGCCAGCCAAAACCAGATAAGTAATGAGGCCTGTGTTGTCAGCTAAAGAAAAAGCCTGTGGACAGTTACAAGCCACAGCAATCCCATATTTATGTGTCTATAAAAATACAACATACTTGCCAGAGAAACTAGACACTCATCATGACTGAGGAACCATGCATCTGATATAAAAGTCACAGGGAAGAGGTAATTTAAAAACATGGAATAATTCCCATTTTACAAGGGACTAAGCGTTGTATCCGTATTATAAATCAACTTATGTGACTATCAATTAGAATTAACTAACGTAATATAAAATATACGGACCCGGCATAGAACAATTCAGATTTTCAGAAGGTTGTACATTCAATTGAAGTGAAGGACTGCCTCAGACACACCTCAAGACAAAGTGGAATGAAGAGGAACCAACTAGTTGTAAGACACCGTCTTCCTCACCAAAATGTAACCAGAATTTAGCATACCATAATGACCAGAAAGCCACTGAACTCAATTTACAAGTGATTAAAGCTAACCCTAAGGAGACGAAAGGAAGGGCTGGAGAGGAATTGTTACTGCCCTAGAAAGGAAGGTTTAATCACCAGACAGTAATGAGACAGGGTCAAGGTGGAACAGGCTTCCACAGAATTTGGTCAGCGGCCAGCCTGGCAGAGATAGAGAAGACACTCAAGGAAAAGGAATGCAATCAAAGGAATGCAGAGATATTATTTTTGTATATGGAGATATAAAGTTAATTCATTAACATTTCTCCTATGGAAACATGAATAACTTTTCTGTAGTATAACACAGGTAATTATGCTTTAGTTCTTATTTATTCCACACTGACAATGTATGCCAACATCAGTTCTTTCTCATCTCATTTCATGCACTAGACAATAAAATTATCAGCTTTAGAAAAAAATTAGAGCATCCCTGCTGGAACAGCTGCGCATGGAGAGAGCAAAATAGAAAACTGCAACACGCTACCATATATCTGACTCTGGTTGATATGATTATTACACCATCTATGAGGCCTACAATCTATCCAAAACTTCATAACTATAAATTTTTCACTTCTAAAACATCAGGAGCTAAAATGTAACAATGAAAATGATTATCCAGTCTCTGAAGGACTGGCACATTTTCTGTAATTAGGTACATAGTGTAGTTTTGTCCCCTCAGAAAAAAATTCAATTACCTCCCTAGTGGTAATTAAAACCTCTTGTGTTAGCTATTATTCTTTATTTACTCCACTTTTGAAAAAAATTACTACAAAACTGTGTGGTATGCAAACAGATCTGCTTTTCTTTCTTTTGCAAGCACGTGAAATTTTTCACAATTAACCTGTACCATAGTTCACCACAGATTACTATAATCATTCAGATGAAAGAGAATATGGAAAATTGACAAGTTGCTGAATAAGCATTCCAGATATTTGTTAGATCTGTTATTTTACCTTAAAACAGCTTTTATACTGCATTACTGATTTCTGCATTTTGTTATGACAAAAGGCAACTGTTCATTATGCTTACAGACCACTTATTTGCATTTGAGCTTCCAGGGGGAAGGGAAAGCATTTACATTCAGCTTCTATCTACTGGCAGCAGAGAATCCTAGATCATATTAAGAAGAAAACGTCTAGCAGCTGCTCAGGGAGCTGATAGAAAAAAAAACAAACTTGGACAATGCTATTCAGCACTGTTTGTATTTTAAGAAAGGTAATAAAATAAGGCATCTGTCCAAATAAAGCTGCTGAAGGATGCTAAAAGGATTCTGAACGCATACAGGTTCTCTCATTTCAGGTAGTGTTTGGAGCAACCAAATTACCACTGCAAAGATAAAACCAGATTGCCATGCTGGTTTTGGCAAACAAATTATTTATTGATTTTATCAGATCCGGGAAAAAATAATTGTATAAATCTTGTGCAATTTGGCCACAGCAAAATCGGTGTAGTCAATCCCACAAATTAATCTGGGAAGAGAGAGGCGAAAAAGAGAAGGTAGATTCAATCCTCACCAGCCTTGTTAAAGATTTCATTTTGATTACTTTCAATTTTCAAAGGAAGCTCCAAACTTTTTCTCTTTTCCTCATCTTTAAATTCTGGGGTTTAGATCAAAAAAGAATGCAAGAAAAACAGCTTTTGCAAAATTTTGACGACTTTCTTGGAGCTCATGAATTAAATGAGTTCTTGTACCTAAGGCTTTTGTCAGAAATACCATCAAGGGTGGCAAGTTGTTTTGGTTTTAGGGTGTTTTTTTGTGGTTTTTTGTTGTTGTTGTTGTTCTTGACATGGAACAAAACACTTAAATGCAAATGGCATTATATTATCACAAGAAAACTGGCTTGGAATTTCTTTACAGGGGAGGTGGTAGAGCCTCAAGTATTTCCTACCAGAATCACCACAGAATAAAGGTTAAAGGACCAGAAGGTTAACTGACTATTAGAAGCATCTAGTCTAACCTCCTTATACAGATATTAAAGATCTCAGCAATAATTTCTCCAGTTCTTACCTTAGTATGCCCACTGATGCCCTTTTCTATTGACAACACACACAGCATGTGAATGCCCATTTCCACAACACATTCTTATATTACAAAGGCGAATCATCTTGCTCAAAAAGTTTTAATATTCTATTTTTTACATACTGTTGTGTCAACTAGAATATTAGGCAGTGCACAAAATACACAATTTTATAATTATAAGTGTTTTATGTTGCTTCTAGTGCAAATAACAGACAAAAGGTTCCAGAGAAACATCTGTTATTTTCTCCTCCAAGACATGCAGCACTCTGCCATGCAAACAGCCTTCACACCATCACAAATGTAGCTACGTGCATTCCAATTATGTGTCTTATTTCAAATAAAGAAACAGCCAACATTTAACTGGGACCTAGAGGAAGTGTTAAAAAAAATCTTCACCACCACAAAAGCCCAGGTAACCTTTAGAATGAATTTGTAAATATAAACCTTGAAGAAGGTTCTAGAGTTTATCACTTGAAGTTGTCTTAAGACTTCTTAAGCTTTCATTAGATAAAGGGAGTCGAAAATATTTAATAGTACCAAGTAGAATGAATTTTTGGAAGGCTTACAAAAACCTCACTGCTAAGACATAACCCAGCTCCAAGATGGAAACATGAGCCAGCTGTTCTCGATACATACCCTTAGCTAGGAATTTCAGAGTTTAAATGGGGTGCCATTTCAATCACATGCATAATGACAGAGCTGAGATGAACAGTAAGTCATTAGCTTCTACAGGTTGTAAGAGGTCTCTGACAGTATCGCAACAGCACATTTTTCATTCTTCTCTAAAAACAAGTCTTTTAGCAACACCCAAGAATACAGTATGAATTTAACTTTACTAGATCCCTCACAGTCTACAAGTCAGGCTATATGAAGGACACTTACACCAAAAATCTACCTTGAGCCCTTAAGGTAAAGCCAGAACTTTCACAGACAACACAAGCTTGTACTGCTGTAAAAGTGTACAAAATTACGTCTGATCTAGAAGTATTCCACCTTTGAGGATTAATATCTTTTCTGAAAACTACCACAATTAGTATTACATGCTAGATTAGGCTACAAATTTTGAAGATTTGTTACTCCTGTATTTAGGGGAAGGTTTTTGCATTAGATTACTGAACAATACCATCCACCCTATGAAAAGTACCTGAAAAAGCGAAGTTCTACAAATCCGTGTCTAAAAAAACTGCTCTAAAACTGGCTTTTTTTATATATTAAAGTTGTAATTGAGGGCCAAATGATCTTGAACAAAAACTTATATGCAAACTTCTCTACATATTTAATCTTTCAGCTTTAGCATTTGTTGAGAACAAAAAGGAATGCTTAAATTCATTGTGTACTCAGTGAAGTACATATAAGCACTATTCTTAATTTAAATGTATTTCAAATAGTAGCCTTCAGTGACAACTAATTCTTCAACACATCAAAATGCAATACACATAATCTCCTTGTCACAAAATGTAACAAAGATTAAAACTGACAGACTAATAAATTGCCGCAGAACTAGAGTAATTAAACAAATGCACTTGCTCTTTAAATGTGAGTGATATGTAGATAGAAAATACATTTCAGAGCACCACTGACACATCTGTGAACCCTGCTGAGAACAGACAAACACCAGAAATGATCTCTTCTTAGCTGAGCACAGATGCAGGGGGTAGTTTGATGTGATGAAACATGTGCCCAGGAGTGATCTAAAAGTTACGCACTTTGTTCTGTTCTATCGTCTCTGTCAGGCGTTACCATTCATGCCCTCATTCTTCCTCACTTCCCACCAGCCATTGCTCCACTTCTCTCTCCACTGTGAGCCTACACCTCTTCTTTGTGGCCAACAGCTATTGCTGCTCCCAGCAGGGAATGCACATTTTACTTCCCATCTAACCTTTCTCACACGGATTCACAGGAAGGTCTTGCAACAGCTCTGAGTGGGGTAATGCTGTGAACTGCTGAGGTAGTGTCATGCAAACATACTCACTCTACTTTTTGTATCTAGACAATACTGGAAGTTACACAACTGTTCCTCAAAATACTGCGCTCTATGAATTTATACTGAGCTACCAATTCAATTGCAGCTTTTTTTCATACAAAGCGTGGAAAAACGATGCTCCTCAGTTATATCACTTCATGAGTTCTCTGCAGTTTCTCTACTCCAAGGTGAACAATGACTAACAGGCTTTCCCCTCTGAATCAAGTAAGCCAAAGCTTACTTTTATGAAAAAAGAGATGAAACAACCAAAGTTTATTGTTTTCTATCTGTGTGGATTTTTGTTTTGTTTGTTTGTTTTTGGTTTTGTTTTTTTTTAAATTTCTCAGCAACCATAGAGAAAAGATACTATTAGGCTGCCAAGAGGCTGTTGAATGCAGGTGAACAGGCATGGGAAGACACACACTGCTGTAGAGCACATACCACTGTTATTATACAACTGCCTCCATGGCCATTCTTGTCTCCGAACTTGTCTCTTGTCAAATGAGTTCATACATTGGCCTCATCTACCTGATGCCTCTCTGACCTCTCAGTCTTATATGACCACTGAGATAAACTGAGACCTAGTACCAACTGACATGTATGCTGGGGAAAAAAACCCCACATTTAAGGTAACAATAGCTCCCTGTAACAAAGATGTTTGCTTTATGAAACTTATTTTGCTCTGGTTGAATTAAAATGCTAGAAGGGTAATGGAATTTGCCTTTAAATGAGCAACCTTACTGAACTTCAAAACAGTTAGATCCCACTTTGAGGTTGATTTCTCTTTGAACTGGTGTTGGACATGATAACCTCTTGAGGACCCTTGCAACCTAACTTACTGTATGATTTGATGAATAACTTTCCTCCCTAAGATGACAGTTTGTCCTTCCACATGATGGGATTCTTGGCAAATATCCGTCAACAGTATGAAGTTCGAGTCCTCCATGCTTCTATACAGTTGCCCATTTATTGACCAGCCTCCATTTGTTAGGCAGCACCACTTTGGATGACGCCCTGCCTGCAGATTTTTGCACAGAAAAAAGTCTGAGTTTATTACAGACAGTAAACTATTAATTTGAAAAGCCTACTTGCGCATCTTTCTTTTAAAGAAAGAATTTAACAGTTTGAGGATGACAGACCTAAGATCACCTTTTACAACCTAGATTTGTCTTAAAAACAGCCACTCAATTCAGGGCTTGCCTCCATTATCTTTAGAAATTCATGTTCCTGGCAGCTATCAGATACAATATATAGTAACTTCAGATTTTTTTCTTTTTACAGTCTAAACTGTGTGCAAGAGGATATGACTTATGCAGATTTTTCAAGAGCTATATTTTGACCTCCTAAGCAGCAGCTGAAAAATTAATGCTGCCACCATATTGGGGGGGGGGGGGGGGGGAGGGGGAAGGAAGAAATCATGCGTGAGCCAAGAGTGGCAAGAGAATTCCCACCATTTTGAATGTGTTTCCTCTAAAGCTGAACGCCCTCCCATCAATTACAGCTACTGTGTAATTAACAGTGTTTCCACTGGAGTTGCAATGTAGGTTTGGCATTGCTACCACAGGACACCCCACGCTGCATTCAGTAAACATAAAATTAGGTTACATCACTCTTGTGTAGTTCATCAGAGCATTCCAAGATAATAGCAAAGAAGTCCTTCCCACTACACTTGCTATTTTCATGCAAACCACACAAGAGTCCAAAGCTTGGATTTGGATCCAGACTAACTAAGCTATCCAGTCACTCTTCTCAAAGGAGGGTGGAAAAAGAGGAACTTCTAGTGCATTTTTCATCATTATTTTAATATGATTTTCATAAGATAACTCACTGGGGAGAACACTCACATGTAACACACAAGACCAGGGTTTAAATCTCTCATCTATAGGATATGCTAAGAGGACAGAAATACAGATCACACTTAGAAAAATCATGCGCTTCTTGGCAGGCTTTTGAGCCACTTTTGTTTTCCCCATGGTATAATGAATATTTTCTGATTGTATACAAAGTTGAATAGTTGCTGCAGGGAAGTCTGAGAAGCCAAGCGATTAGCACACTCATCTGGGACATGTGAGACAGACTGAAAAGCCTTTTCCAAATCAGTCTGAACCAAAAAATTTTCTGTCTTTGAAGAATGTCTCAAACATCAGAGTAAATAGTTTCTATGGTAAACTCAGTGAATATTCACATATTCCCTGAAACAGCATGAGCACGAGAGTTAGAGCTATCATCTCCAGCATTTTTTGTCAGCCTAGTGCTCAGGAAGCTAAATCTAGCCCACTGTTATGCAGATGGTGTAAGTGTCCTGGGTACACCCAGCTACCCAACCTGTTCTCAACTTCAAGCAGCAGCAGAAATGAAAGTGACCTTAGCTTTAGGTGCCTGTAGGAAGAACTGCTTAAAGAAGGACTTTAAAGATGCCAGTGGCATTTAAGTAGGGAATACAGTCAAAACCATCACTGTTTAACTGTGTAACTTGCTCACAGTCATAAGTGGGTAATATTTGTGGACAAGAACTCTCTACTCTACTTTCAGAACCCAAAGGAATGCTCAATGACTAGACATTCTTTCCACCATGTGCTGTATTAAAAAAAAAAAAAAAAAATTTCAACTTTTGAAAGTCCAAAGAACTAGAGGTAAAAACCCAAAAAAGGTAGTGTCATAGGCCGGAAAATGAAGTTGTACATGATAAACTCATACTGATAATCAGAAGGAAAAAAAAAAGAAATCCATGACTGCGTAAGTATGTACAGTTGGAGTTGAATTCTCTGAATTTTTTTTTTTTTTAAATATAATCATGTTTAATGACAATCAGATTTGGACTTGTTCTCTTGCACTTTGTCCTAAGATGTACTTCACACCATTTTAAAAATCAACAGGTTCACTCATGGCACATTAATTCCGTGGGCAAATGAAGCAGCTATTATACAATCAATAACAGTTTACAAGGCACTTTGTGCATTAGTGCCTGCTTTATTAAAGAGAAAAGCAGCCCACATCCAACACTATTCGTTTATTGTAGTTGCAAAAAAGGTCCAGAGTATAGTTTCAGAGTCACAGACAAAGAATTAGATCAGCAACTATGACCCACACTGGAAACCCTACAAAGAGATTTTGACATTTGACAGAAGCCCAAGCTGTGATATGAAAGCATGACTTTGGCTAGGCTTCACTACCTAAAATATACTATAAGGGGATAAAGGATGATTTTATGTGGTTTGAACACAGTAACTGTGTTCTGTATCTGTAATATATGTTTCACTGATGTCTGGTCCTACAGATACAGGAAGAGAAATGTGCTGTTTTCCTTGTAAGACTGCTGTAATTAGGTGCGATCTCTATGCAAGAATATTCATTCTTCTTCCATGGATTTTTGCCTTTTAAATCAAAGTGACTGGTTTCTAATTCTAAGAAAAAGCATTATAGAAAAAAAAAATACTACTATTCCAGATACTACTCAAACCTGGTTTGCTTAATAATTAAGAAATCATCTAGATCTAATAGTACTTATTCTACAAATACTACAACCTCAATGTAAGAAATAACAGTGCTACTAAATGCAGTAAATACTGTACAATTTGGCTTTTGCATTAATTGTTTTATCTCCTAAACTAGCAGCAAGGTGTCTTCCAGTAAGCTGATACCTGACACCAGCTACAAAGACTAGTGGTGAAGGAGAATTTGATCCACTACTTGCTACTCCAGTCTTTGTTATGTTGGAAATTCATGCAGGAAAATTCCAGCTCCCACTCCAGCAAATGATGCTAAATTATCCATGAAACTGAGTCCTTCCATTCCAGCATCCACTGAGAAGAGGAAAAGGGATGAACATCTGTACCCTGGTCCTTTCTGGAATCTATTAAAAGTGACAGTCATTTGCCTTTATATGATCTGTTTTAGACACAAGCTGAGCATAAGGTGCAAGCAGATTCTGTACTTAAGCACTGTCATGAGTTGAAGTAGAAAAAGTACTTTCTTGGGGAGTGGGGGTTTGACTGCTAAATACAAACGCTATAGCCTGGCGATATGCGTTCTACGTGCAAGACACTGAAAGTATGGTTTGAGTTCCTTTTCAGTTTTCCCCAGGAAAATGAAAGATTTATTTTCTGAAAAAATATCATGAATTATCTAAACTTTCAGCAGTGGGACATAACATTTTGTGGAAACTAAAGACTTTATGTGTAAATCTTCTGAGCTGAAAGAAACTGCACAGGACAGAATCTCAAGCAGGAATGAGCCTAGAGGATAGATAAGTCTGCAGCATGTTTGCTATTGTTTGTTTACTGTGTTTCCTTTCTTAAGTCATTTTAATGTGATTTGAAAAGGGCAAGTGTGATATAAACCAAAAATTTAAGTTTTCTTGTATTTGGCTCATACTTATAAGGGTTCCTGAAAGAGGGGAAAAAAAAAAAACAAAAAAACCCAGTGTCTCCTACAATGCAAGAAATTATCCTTTTTTGACAACTATAATATGGCAGACAAGGCTAACGAGGCTTCAGACCCAACCATTCAATGCTATCACAGAAAAAGGCAGCAAAGGAAAAATACAATCCAGCGTAACAACAATATTTTCCATGAGGTGTCAGCAGAAGTATCTGAAGGCATTGGTAAAGCCTTGCAAGTGCCTTTTCAGGCTGCTAAGCAGTCACAGAGGAACAAATTTCACATCTGTAATGTAAATAACCTTTCATAGCTTATCTTTTAGTTGCTCGGTACTCACGGTGGCATTACTGCCCACTGTCTCTTCCCCTCTCAGCCTTCACACACACAGCTGGAATTCTGTGTTGCTCTTCTCTCTGCCTCCCTCTTCCTGCCAACACTTTTCAAAATGCAACTAATTTTCAATTTGCTAGCTTTATGTTCCAGCCCCCTGTAACCTGGAAAAAAATTTAGGTCCCCCAGGTCTTTCATGTTGAATATTCACGTAATTAAGAGTGTTCAAATTATCCAATGTCTCCTAGGACAAATGGGTATTTAATGGTGAACTCTTATTTCATGAGAAAAGAATAGGATAAGCAATGTATCACAGAGTAAGCAAGTACTGCATGGGCAGTTAGAAGGACCAAATGCAGGGTGTTCTTCATGGATATGGTTAACATATTTAAGAAGCCCAACATTATACTTACTCAGTAATGTGCTCTTGTATTTTCACTGTACAGTTTTTATATTTATTATCCAATAAGACATATGATATCCTAAATCTTAAATGTACATATATATGTGGCTAGACTCTACATGAGAAAATAATAATATGGTTACTATTAGTAATACTATAGCAATAATGATTAAAGATATAACTTCAGTCTTGATAGGCAACATAAACTTTTATGTGCTGCTTCGTTATCCAATAAAGATTACTGAACATACATTTTCAAGATAATCATTATGCTTGAAATCAAGTTAAAGAGCATGAAATCTACTATATGAAAGGGATTACAATTACAGTACAACCTGAAAAATGAGTTCATGAGCTCTTTCTATTGTCATATTTCAACTAATTAATGCTTCACAGGGTCAAAACAATATTCGAATACAAAGAAAACAGACTCATAAGCTTCCATTTCAGATTTCTTTTCAAGTCTGACTGCATCCCTGGATGAGAGCATTCAGAAAAGCTTAACAAGTTGGTATTAAACAAAACAAAACACACAACAACAAAAAACCAACAATAAAAACAGTGACCCCAACTTCTCTTATGGGTCAAACCATCAGCTCAAAATAACAAACATGAGTTGTATCCCATTTTATGTCACACCTGGATTTATTTTGATAACAGTTACAGTGACATATAGCTGATTACAGCAAACTACTGATAAGCTCCTAAATATCAACTGTGCATCTTGATCAGCTGGCCAATAGGACTGCAGAGCACACTAGTAGCTCCCAATTCATGTTCCTCTGAAGTTCAATTAATATAAAATTTGAATGGCAAGTTTTATATTCCTGATGAAAATGTGATGTGAAAATGTCAAGGAACAGGGATCAATAATTTGATCAGCCCCACACATGAACAGAACCCCACAGCAAACTGTAGCTTCTCAGCACAGAATAAAATTATGTAACTCACTGAAGGAAAATCAGTGGCTCTTTTTTTTTAAAATGTGCACATGACTGGCAATATCATACATTTTCACCTAATACAATTATTCTTCTGTATGTGGAAAAATATTTCTTTCATAGACATCAAGTCCTTCTAAAATAGAGCCACATTGTTTGTAAACTACAAAACCCTGAAGAATGCAAACAGAAATATGGCAACTTACTCACCTGCATTAGAGCCCGTCAAGTTGTAACGTGCATTCAGTTTTTTAATGATATTTTCATGGATCTGATACCAGTCACTCTCTGTGTTGCACCTAGAAAAACGATAACTTTCTTAACTCTAAACCACAAGTTTTTCAGACCGGCTTCACCACCACGTATCTGTAAACAAACCCTTTTTTGTCATGAAACTAGTAACACAACTGGAGCTAATAAAGCCTCATGAAACTGCCTGTGGAAAGGGTGAGAGTGCTCTTACCATTTGAGAAAGGCACCACGGAAATATCTGATTTGTGTGGCAAAGGGTGGGAGAAAGATAAGAGCAATTATGCTCAGGAACTCAGCCGTGACCAAGTCCATCATCTGTATAGATCTATCCTTCAGCGCTAAACCACACAGAAATCTATCTTGTGACACTCAAGAGGAGATACAGGACTCGAAGTCAGTCTTAGCAGACAGAAAAATCTGTGCTGTACACTTCAGTTATTTAAAACCAGATGTGATCTTCAGGAGGTAGTCTGTGACAGAGGAAACACGTTTCAGGATACACTTAGAAAAGAGCTGCTTTTCCATAACAAAAAACTGACCATGTTCTAATGATCACTTTGCAGGGTGTAGACTGGAGTTAGTCTTAGCATCAAATTTGGTTTTGAGAGACATTTCTTCCAGTGTTTCCATTATTTTAAAGCAAACAGGCAAGATTAAAAAAAAAAAACCAAACCACACCACAACCCACACCAAAACATCAATATAAAAGGCAGACAAAACTAACACTTTCTTAACCAATAACCTTATTTGACTTTAACATCCTGGGAGTCTAAATAAGAGCCAGCCCACATGTCCACTGCCACATTCTGCTGCACTGATTCCAGCAGGTATAATTCAGCACAGGGGGGTACAGAGGTGAGGAGAAAGGCTGCCTGAAAGACTTCCATGCCTTCAAGGCTTGAGTGCTAAGCCTGGGAGGAGCAAAACTTCCTCACGTGCATGACAATATGTGTCCCAGGTTTATGTACTTAGACTAGACCACGCCATAAAATGTTTCTTACTATGATGTTAAAGATCAGCAGAAAATTCCATACCTGTGTTGCTAGAACTAGAAATTTGAAGTTTCTTCCAATTCCTATCAGCCAAAATCCACTATTTAATCAACCAATCATTTCAAAATCTATTTTTGAGTTTTCATGTTCCAGCACTAACTGCCTTTTACACTTGTGTTATTGCCATTATATAATTGCTTAATTTCACAGAAAGATAGTCTGCCTTCTTTATTCCGTAGTTATAAAGTACTTCCACTAGCTGCCTAGGCAGCAAAAGACGTTTAAACAAGTCCTAAAAGCACTTCATGTTGCCATAAAAAGAGCTCCAGAAGCTCTTACAAGAATGTGAAAAATGCTGAAACATACACAAAGATCTATAAGGATATAACCTTTATCTTTAAAATTATCCCACTTTATAAACACGTCTGTAGAACTAGCCAAATTCCAAACTGGGACAAAAATAAAAGAAATAAGGTAATCCAATTTTTTGGAACAGAAATAGCTACAGCTATTTATTTGTACTGCATTTAACACCGCTGCTTCTGATGCAAACTGACTCCAAGATATGTCTGAAAAGTAGGGAAAAAGCATTCCTTACATGTATACTTTTAAGACGAGGTCATCTTTTGAATCTCCTGCCAGCAAATCTGCAATACTGAGGACGGCACAGCCAAAGGGCCTCCTATATTGTACGTTGCAGGCATTTTTCTTTTCTCCAGCTCCCATTCGTCCTGCCAAACAAAATACATATTTAATGCATAATCAATGGAACTGCCTCTCTTAAAACCACTGAAGGGAGGCAGAGAGCAATCCAGCTCAGTATGGTGACAGGTCTGAGCAGATGATGCCAATCTGGTCCATCTTCATATGACACTTGTATGAGAAATAGTTCAGGAAGTCCACTACATTCATAGTGATTTTGCAAGGTCTCAGACCAGAAGTACTACTCATCCTCTCATGACCTCTAATCAACAAAACACCTTCTGATACCCAGTGATAGCACACTCATCAGACCAGCAAATTAAATTTAGAGTTCAGACATGACAGTGTTCAACATTTGCTGTCCAATAAGAATTATTGCGCTGTGGTTGTTGCTACCCAAGATTCATATGAGAGCTGTTGTGACTGAGCCATTAGAATTTAGTAATCAAATGCTGCTTCCAAATAGCTAACTGGCTATGACGGGGATAACACTAAGATCAGGTAGAGATGAAATACAGTGAGGAAAGATGATAAAGGGCAGAGGAACAATTTATGATCAGGCAAGAAAGAAAGCAGCCAAGGAAAACAGATTTGAAGCAAAGTATTTTTCCTAGTCTTTTCTATTTGATTTAAATACAATTGATCAATCTTCTCACTCTCTTTCTGGCATTTGAAACTGCCCTCTTCCTAACCATTTTATTCAATTGTGCACTGGCAGCTATGTATCTTTCCCACCAAGTCTTAATTTCTGACAAGAAAAGCCTCTAGTTGCGGTTGCTGCAGGGCAATGCCTCCTCCAAATATTCCTGTGCATCACAGCAGCTAGTAGAGTAATTGTTCATTTTCACAATATGCAGCATATAAATCTTATTTTAACTTTCTAATATTTCAGCGGTTCATTTATAAACTTGATTGAGAATATATATGGAAATTATAGAACAGGAAAAATTCTTCTCCTTATTCTTCTTTAAAGTATTATTTCTTACCAAATATACTCGCATTGCAGCAGTTTACTTTTTCCCAATCCTTGCCAATAAAACCAGAACACAGCAATTTGATATTCTGATGAAACAATAAACCAGCATGAAAATGCAAGGAAAAATTATTCCTCAAAGCTGTAAAAGAGCATTTACTTAGTAACAAGTTTCTGAACTGAGCACAAGTTAAAGCAACTATGTTTCAAACCAAAACACCTTTCAAAAATAGAAGAAATGTTATATTTAGTACTGCACTGATGCAACTACAGAGATGACAATGAAAATAATACATCCAAGAGGTCAGACGCAGACCCAAAGATGTTTATAATGAAAATAATACATCGAAGAGGTCAGACGCAGACCCAAAGATTATTGTTTCACATAAGTACAGCCCAGAGGACAGCTTCTTAAAATAAAATACCTAACACAAACATAGACTTTACTTCTCTTCCGCTTTGCTCCAGAGAACTTGATATCTGCCTATATGGATTAAAATTATTATGAGCCTTCCTCCACTTCCTTCCCTCTCCTCTTTTTTCAAGGGGTCAAAGAGAAGACCAAATTCATCAGATTTGAGCTATATATCCGATATTATATATTAGCTAGGTACATTAAATTTCCAGACAAGTTTTTCTATGAACAAAGGATGCTTGAAATGACTCCCTTTGAGACAAGAATAGACTCCCCAGGAACTCCTCCATCATCTTAAGACAGTTTATACCTGACACTTTCATTTTGCTTTGTGATAGTAACAAAATATCCTGCATCTAAACTCATTTAGCAGTATGCTTGAAAAATAACATAAAACAACGGTGAGAAATCCAAAGCAATTTTTCCATCAAAAACCAGGCATTTTCTTTTCGAAAAATTTATTAAAAGGCCTAGCTAATGTAACAAATCCCAAAGCTGACCCCAAGCAGTTTTCTTTTATTTACTGTCATATGCGTAACAAACAATTTCTACTCCAAGACGATCGTACCCACCTATTCGGATAATGTGCACTGTGATATAGATGTCCTTCCTGAGTTCACTGCTGCCCAAATCCTGTGCAAGATCAGAACCACATTATTTCCAAGTCCTGGTTAAAATGTGACATTTAAAGAGATCTTTACACACTGTTTTTGCTGTCAGTGAAAATGATAAACAAACAGTGACTTCATTTATAAGGCATTAACAAATTATCCCTTTAACACTTCAAATTGGCAGTCATGCACTCAAAACAACTATCCTAAAATATCATGGGCTGTAATGCAGTAAGATCAGTGGGATGACACAAGAGACTCACTGTGTGCCTTGAACAGCAGCGATGCATTTGTGCAATTCACAATATTCTGAAAATACAGAGTGCTGCACAAACAATCTTTTGGGCGTAAAACCAAAAAGGAGGATATTAAGGAAAAAAACTAAGTGGTCCTTGTTGCAGGGAGAAAAATTGGTACATATGTCCATGTGGAATTTGGTGAGCGTCCAACTATTACCAGAAAATGTTCAATGTGGGAATGTAGCAATACACTCCAACTAACCTTTAGAGCTGATGTTCGTAACAATGTAAAATCTTAGGGAGCAGTTCTGAGTCAACCGCAGAATAATAATTTAATTCAACTTCTACTTTCAATACTCGGCACAACAAAGACTGAGAATAGGAATAACTCACCACAAAGAGAGAACAGTGTCTTTCAGGCTTTTCTGGACATTTTGGCAAACCATTTCTATTCAGTCTTAAAAAAAATCTTTCACTGCAAGAAAACAAATATGAACAGTTATGTTGAACAACACCACAGCAAAGTAGATCTCATTTTGAACTTGTTTTCAGATGCTACCTTCCTCAAGATGTAGAAGAATAAATAATGTCTTTCTAAAAGTCTCATCTGTATTACTAAAAAAGGGAGAGACTAGTGAAAGGTAGTGATTTACTTAATCATTTAAAAAAATTACTAAAAAAATCAATACGAAATAGAAGACTGGTTGTCATTTGGAAGAATGATATTGTATATCCTAGTACGCAGAGAAACACAAGCAATAAAATCCATTTATCCTAGAACCAAGATTAGATGTGTAGTATGTTGTTATTGATTCTTGCTAAACAAATGTCAACATGGCCACGCTAGTATTTAACCAATATTAATTTTCACAGATAGGAAGATGATCCTAGGAGACTGTGTTTGGTTTGTGTGGCAGGGTTTTGGTAGAGGTGGAGGGGCTACAGGAGTGGTTCCTGAAAGAATTTGCTAGCAGCTTTCCCAGATGCAAGTCAGACCTGCCATAGCCGAGCCAGTCAGCGCCTCTGCAGATTAACATATTTGAGAGTGGAAAACAAGGAAAATTTGCAGTGGAGAGAGGGCTGGGATGTGAGAGAGACAACCAGGCAGACACCAGGTCAGTGCAGAAAGGCGGGGAGGAGGGGGCTGGAGCAGCGGTTCCCCGGCAGCCCGTGGTGAGAGGGCAGGCTGTGCCCTGCAGCCATGGAGGGTCACAGGGGAGCAGAGACCCCCCTGCAGCCCAGAGAGAGCCCCACCAGAGCTGGCAGCTGCACCTGAAGGAGGCTGTGACTGTGGGAAATCTGTGCTGGAGCAGGCTGCTCCTGGAGGACTTCACCCCACAGAAGGGACACACACTGAAACAGTTCACGAAGAAAACTGCAGCCCATGGGAAAGACTCACACTGGAGAATACCGGAAGACTATCCTGTGGGAGGGAGGCCAGGCTGGAACAGAGACAGAGTGTGAAGATCCTTCCCCCCTGAGGAGTAACAAGCAGCAGAGACAGATGAACTGACCACAACCCCCATTCCCTGTCACCAAGGTGGAGCCACCATCCCTGGAGGTATTTAAGAGACGAGTTGATGCAGTGTTTAGGGACATGCAGTGCCAGGTTGACAATTGGACTCAATGATCTTAAAGGTCCTTTCCAACTAGAACGATTCTAAGATTTTATAATAGGGCCATTATGGATAATCTCTGAGCAAACTTGGCAATTCATGCATGGGAAGTTTACAAAAAAACAAACTTTCCATGCTTTCGATAACTTTCTCCAAGATACAGCCTCGTAGAAAATGTAACAAATTTATTTCTGCAGCGAGAGACGTGCAAGATGGGAAAAGCAAAGATGTCAGAAGTGTTATCTACGTTTCTCTTCACCCCTAGCCCCAGCTGACCAGCCGTTTGAGTCTGGCTGGCCTGTAATGCCCAAATTGGAAACAAAATTTCTGAAGTGCAACTAGGTTTTTCTCAGCTGTATCCACCTCTTCTGCTTATCCTGGTGGCTAAACATGGGTTACGACTGCTCTACAGTGGTACAGCTGGAAAATCACTAGGAATATGTTGGATAAGATCCAACTCAATTGAGAATAATTAAATCTTTATTGCACCATCATTTGCCTCGTAGAAAATCTGGATAGATCATTTGCACTGAAGAGGACCTGAAACAGCCTCTAAGTCCAACTTCCTAACTCAAAGTAGGGTCAGCTATATGAGACATTCTCTCATTTCAATTTATATTCCTCATCTCTCATTATCCCACCATGCACCATTGATGTTTTTGATCCTCTTGTAGGTACAGGCAGGTAACTTCGCTCCCTTCGAAAATGCTTCTTTTCCAGCCTGAACAAGCCCAATTGCCTCAGCCTAACCTCCCAGGGCAGGAGCTCCTGCCCACAAACAACGTGAGGTCTTCTCATGGACTCACTTTAGTTCATAAATATCTTGTACTGGAGGACCCAAAACTGGTGTGGTCTCACCAACATGTGAGCTGGCTACGTTCTTGTTGACGCGGTCCAGGATGCTGTTACAATCAAGCACATTTCCTAAGAGCTATGCCTAGAGAATGCTTCATTTTTTTATGTGCCAGCTATCCAGACTACACCTACAAACACTCAGACCTTTTCATTATGATTATTTGAAAACATCTGTGCAATCCTCAGCTATGCAGCTTTTTTATCAGACAGCATAAATGGCAGAATCTAAAAATAGTAAAGTTGAACTCAAATACCTCAAAGTGCATGAAAATCCTATTTTCTCAGAAACATACATGTTTTATGATAGAGCCAACTTCTGCAGCTTAGGTCTCCATGGAAACTTCAAAACTGTGTTTTAAAGACTGTTTATGTTAGTATATTTTTACAGACAAACAAGTTGGTACTTTGCTGTTGATTTAAAGATGGTTTTCAAACTAATTTTGCCCTCTCATTTAGATTTAGCTCATTTGCAATATTGGAAAATACATTTTTAAAAGTGCAGAGCTTTGTTGAGAGGTCTCACACAAAATTATTGTACATTAAGCAAGAATTACTATTTACATAACCAAAGCAGCTAAACCTTTAGGACCCCATGATGCTGGGCAGCATGCAAAACTGCATAAAAAGAAGAAAGTCTCTGTTCTAGCAGTTACAAAACACCTTCTGTGCACCGAAGCCTGCAGTGCATTTGTACGTGTCAATACAAATTCGGCCAATACAAAGCGATTCTGAATTTCACCACCTTATCTTCAGCCTGTAGAACCATTTGAAAGTAATGCATACGTACACACCACATTTCACTGCATTTTTTGTCTTCAAAGCAACCACTAGACATGCTGATTCAAAGAAAAATACCATTCAACTAGAAATTGTCTTGCTGTGGACAAGCTATCTTCATAGTTTACCCATGAACTGGTAAACATTAAACTAAACTGGGAGCGTATTCTGTATTTACTGAGGCTTACATTCTGCAGAAACAAAGGCGCATCTTTTGAAAGCTTCCTGCTCATTATTTACTATGATATGTAATTTTCAAGTTCTGCTTATACTTGCAGACCATGAGATTATGATTCACAACACAATTAAAAGCCAAGGACTTTTGTCATGCCACAAAGAAATGCACTGATTGCAACAGACATGTAATGGTTATGCAGATCTAATTTCCTCATTTGAATTTGAAATTTTGTTTGACTGAAGCATAGGACCAAGTGGTGATGAAAAAGCAAACTGAAAACAACAAATGAAAAAAAATCTTAATCCTTGTTCAGTGCTTCAATAATTTTTTTTTCTTGAAACATATCACAGCATCAGTTACAGCTCAGATTAAAATGGTTATCTTTGAACATTACAAGGGAGCAACTGCAAGCAGTTAAACTTGTAAGATTATGAGAGAAAAAAATGGCAGTGTTATATCTAAGTACAGAGAGCACGAGCATTTATAGATCATTTCAAATGATTTCTATAGAGACAAACAGGTTAGAAAGTGGTTGAGGAAAGTAAACAGCCTTCCTGAAACAAAATAAGGGCAGAATTGCCAAGATCTGAAAGCTTGGCTTCAAACAGCAGCAGAAACTCCGGAGGGTTAGATCTAGGGCTAGTATCTTATTATACAGTAGTTTCCTGAGCAGTCAGTTGCACATACATACATACAGCAAATACACGCAGTAGTACTCCAAAGCAGAAATACCTTTCCTTTGTATTAAAAAATTTGATTCTAGTTTAGACTGCAATGAATTTTTTATGAGCACCAATCTCGCCACTTAAATATGCCGTACACATTTAAACTCTGCTGTCTTCCCACTGAAAATGAGGAAATAACTAATGCTGGAGAGATTTATTTAAGAAGGTCAACAAGGGATTTTTGTACTGTAACTTCCCGTGTATTAGCGAAGTAACAACGTGTTCCAAATCTGCAGGCTTAACACACACATTTAAAAGAAACACGGCCAAAAACTGTTCTATTTTCATGTGTGAACCCTGTTTCCTTAGTATTAGCAGGAAAATGTTACCAGTCACATGGTACCAGTCTAGACAGATTGCTTGTTCTATTGATTTAGAAAACACACTATCAAGAAAAGAACCAGCCAGATTTATACCACATGGCATATTCTTGCGGTAAAGCTATGTCATCATATAGTCATCATTCTCTGTGTAGCTTCACTTTCAGACATCTCTATAAATGCTCTCTACTGAAATACAGGTTACAGCGATTTCTAAAGCAAATAACGAGAGACAGTAAGAGAATACTGCCACATAATTCACCAGATGAAGTATATCACATTCCAGTACACCGTTAATGGACATTCATTAAGAACCTGAATCTGAATTGACTTCATTTACAGCTAAAGGCTCATTGACTTCATAAAACCAAGATCAGATCCAAAACGTTGCCCTCACAGTGGTGAAATGCACAGAAATGTGGCACAGCATGTCGTAAGTTACTGAAGTAAAGATAATAAAGCCTTTAAAGTACGTTCTTAAGCAGCAAAGAACTGAATGATAAACGTGCCAACATGACTTAACAGTACAAGCTGTTCGAGTTAGTCAGCCCCTGTATTTAATCTCCATTAAGCACTTACAAAAACCATACCCAAATTTCTAACAGTACAAGAAGTAGCAATGAGCAAAGGGGGAGAGAAAAGGAAGAACAAGTACTATAAAAATAAGGTGTCGGCCAATTTCAGATAAAGATCAAAGTATTAATACTAACAAAAATAAATCAAACAAAACAGTATTATGATGTTACATGGGAGCTTATCTTCATGTCTCCACACTGACAACATGGGAGAAGAAGAAAAACATTTTCAAGCATTAACTTTATGCTGTGGAGTCCAATTTCCCTGGGTTAGCTGTACAGTTCACAATGAAAAAAGGACAAGCAGAAACTGAGATGGTAGGAAAGAAAACCAGACATATGTAGCTAAATCAAGCTCCTGCTCCCATCTTCTTCTATCTCCTTATTAACTGAAGACAGCCTTGAGAAATTTGGTTTTTATGAACACACCCTACACTATTTTAGATATTTGCACCTGTATTTTAATTGAAAGGTGGCATCACACATTTCTTGAAAAGAGCTAGGAAGCAGTAATTTTAAATTATTTTTTGTGAGGTACCAGGAGCCAGAGGAAGGCAACAGAGTTTTCAAAGACAGGCAGCATGCTGCAATCTGCCAGCAGGTATTTACAACTAAAAAAACAACAGACACCAGAAGCTGGAGTGCTTCTCTAACAGTGAGCTTAGTCTGCCCCCACAGATAAACATTTTGCTGCACAGCATTATCAGTGCACAGACCTACAGATCCTTTAAGCTGAATTACAGTCTTGATTGTTATCTTAGTCACCGACCGAGGTAAAAGGACGGATACAAGAAGATTTGCTGTATCTTTCTCCAAAGATGGAAATCAAACTTGAAGAGAGTAGGAAGAATTGGTAAAAGTGAAGGGAAACAATAGCATTGAAGAAAATTCCCTCTCCACAAAAAATATCTGGGCTCCTATGTGTTTATCACCATTTGGGGATTCACAAAGAGCAAGTCTGCATATTTTGTGCTGACCCTAACATGCCTTTTGCCAGCAGCCAGTGCAACCTCAACATGTTCTCTGTAAGAGGAACTAAAAAACCACCAGAATACCAGTGGTGTTGAATATATCCCATCATTACCTAAATCTGTCACAAATATGTCATGGCTGGTGCACATACCCGTGTTCTAACACTGCATTTCTGAATGTAACTACTGTAGCTCTATCACATACAAGACAGTTCACCTCTTGCAGTGCTTTCATCACTGCCATTAAAAAATCATTACAATTATAATTTACAACAGAACCACTAAGAGGGTTATTTGTTAATACGTATGAGACCTAATTGATAGAACAGGTTCCTCTTGCTTGGCTTGGTCTGTCTGCTTTACAAAGAGCATCTATCTAGACAAGATCAGATCAAAGATCTATGGCAGCTACCACCTTTACTCCAACCACAGAAAGTAGAGGATATTTGAGAAAGAATCTTTGAAGAGTAGATAGGTAGGTTCATTTATTTCACTGTATATGGGTATCCATGAGAGGAACTGAGCTACATCATGAAATACAAATAATTTCTAACACCCTCACATCTGGGAATAGCACATCTGTACCTGTTGATTTGAGGGCATGTGAAAGGTAGGATTAAAACCAGGCCCTGACCCCCAATAAAATACAAAACCAAACCCTTTCAAAAGCATTTTCTTGCTAGACTACACTTGTTTATTTTTTTAGAAAACTCATTTTTACCATATCTACCTCATTTTACTTATGCACAAATGTAGTTATTTTGCTGCAAAGTCACATGCAGCAGCTCCTGTACAACTGCTGAACAGGGCAGTCTGGCCAGTCAAGCCAATGCAAATGGGCTTGCTGAAATGCCAGCTCCTCAAAAAATACTGGGAACACTACCCTTAAGTAAAATATTATTCTCTTGCAATTCAACAACAATCAGTATGTAAAAGCAGTTTATCAAAAATTACAGCAAATTACACAGCACTGCACAAAGTCAGATTAAATGAATGATTTGTAAAAAGTATTTGTAAAAAAAGATTTGTAAAAAGAAGTATTACTAAAACATTTAGAACCTTTTAAAGCTAGGATGAACCCTTTGGATCACCTGGCAAAGAAGGGTAATGTAAATCTGTAGAAAAGACATTTATTACAGAAACTACCACAAGGCCAAAATATTTGGCAGAAGGATGCAGCTGTGCCAAACATTCCTTTCATACACGTTCTTTCCACTACATAAATCTCATCTGCTTATAGTATTGCTGTTGATGAGTATGGAAAGCTCAGCTACCGAAAAAATTACTTACTTGCAAGGGATAAATGAAATATATTTTTGCTATTGATTATTTTTCAAAGGTTTTTTTTTAAGTTATATATAAGGGAGAAAGAGGACAGACCTATAGAAATCTTTGTCAGATACCAACCCACAGATTTTGAAATTCCTTATTGGTCATGGTAGGTCCTGCGAAGAGTTTATAAATCCAGAACAGTTTTCAGGTCAAAACCAGATACAGAGAAACAAACAAACAAAATCCTCCTCATACCTGTGCTGGTTTGGGCTGGGATAGAGTTAATTTTTTTTCACAGTAGCTAGTTGATAACACTGATGTTTTAGTCATTGCCAAGCAATGTAAACATTAAGCCAAGTACTTTTTCCAGTTTCTGACACTGCACCTATGTTCTTCTTGCAGAGAAATTTGGAGGGGACACAGCCCAGACAGCTACCCAAACTGACCAAAGGGATATTTCATGCCATAATACATCAGGCTCAGCATATACGCTGTGTAGAGCTGGCTGGAGAGAAACACTGTTTGGGGACTGGCTGGGTGTCAGTCAGTGGGTGGTGAGAGGTTGTAACACTTTGTTGCTGTTGTTTTCCTTTCCATTACATATTATCATCATTAGTAGTAGTAGTAGTATCATTATTTTAAATTTTAAACTCTTATCTCAATCCATGAAGTTTTCTTACACCTCTTCCTCCAATTCTCTCCCCTATCCCACTGGGGGAAGGAGGACATGAGCAAACAGCTGTGTGCTGCTTAGTTGCTGACTGGGCTTAAACCACAACACTGTAAGGTGAGTAGCCCAGACAGTCATGGGGTAGCTAAGAGGCTCATGTTCCAGTGTTTGATTATTTATTGTGCTGGTTTTGGTGGCTAAACCACGACTTGTATGTTGAGTACTTTATTGGTTAGGCTGTCAATTACAGCGAGTGTGTATTTTACTCTACTTTCGCAACTGTTTTGCTTTGTAAAACAGTAAATGAAGGTGTAATTAATAAGGCACACTGACTGACCAGGCCACTACTTTAGCATTCTTACCTCTGGTGTGGAGGCACTCCACAGCAGGCAGTTCAAGTCAGTATTCTCATGCAAAACATATTATTCATTTGAGGCACATCTTCACATTTCCAGTCTGACTGGGACCAACAAACAACTTTTTTGCTAATATCCTCTGACAACTCCTATTCCAGAATTTCTCCTCATCTAGGACACAAGCAGAGAAGCCCTGTGACTTTTACTACTTCACTACTCCTGCCAAGAAAAGGCTGACTGACTATATATGTCCTGACTATATTCCTGCACGTAGGAATCTTGCTGCTCACAGTGAATAACTGGAAAAAGTGAGGCATGTTTTCTGAAGGGAAGCTTTTGAAGTTTCTGGAACTTCAGCCTTCTCTTTTGAGCTACATTTTATAACCCTATATTGACTTCCAATTACAATCACACCAAATACATTCTTGCCCACAAGGACAAACTACCAGGTTTCTTAAACATCACCAATAATGAGATAATTAAGCCTGCTTATACATGTATTGTGTGTATATATATCTCAATATAAAAGACAACAATAAAAAAATAAATCAACCACCACATTCAAAAGTGTACACACCAGGTTATGCATCTAGAGAGCTATTTTCATTCCAAATGCAGAAATGACTTAATAAACCAGTGGCATCTCTCCTGCCAAAGTGACCTTTACATTTCCTTCAAGGTGTTTCAACCCTTCTGCCAAAATCAGGACTACCTCCTAAATGAGCAATAAGTAAATAAAAACAGGCTGGTTTTGTTTATCTTGTTTCTGAGGAGGGACAAAACAGAAAAATAAGTGACTAAACCAGAATGGAGGGCTCTTAAAAGAGCCTGCTAGCCAGAAAAACCAAGATGCTTCATCTCTCCTGCACCTATAAGGTAGATATATATATATATATATAGAGATTGATTTTGTGTAATTGCTGTGAGCACAGTTTTAATACTGTGCAAGATGAGATATTACTGCGCCCATTGCACAGGAAACTGAAAATAACACTGAGCTACTCTATGCTGTGATCCAGTAAAAGTGCAGATTATGCTTTTGTGGAAATGATATAAAAGAAAAGTAGCCCTGAGCTAGTTCACTGCATCTAGTTCCCATGGGTTGCTCACCTCCACCAGAAACCCTGGTAGCTCCTTTACCTCAAATCCCTGCCCTGCATAGCAGGCACATTTGCATGGAGAAAGTCAGGATCCAAGACTTCATCAAGACAAAAAGCATCCATGGATAATGTGGAGGTATCTCAGTAATAATTTTCAAAGAACAGTATTAATGAAGTGAAAGTTACACGTTAAAAAATAGTATTTCAAGGAGAAAATGCAGAGTAAACTATCACCAATGACAGATTAAAAATTATAAGGAGCACCTAGATTGCGTGTAACGTATGAAATGGCGTTGTACTGAGCACTTTCATGTATGTACATTTTTTCTTTACAAAAATTCTATGTAGTTGAAAAACTACAACAAAGCCCAGTTCAAACTCTGCCTCCCTAGTCAGAGTTCACTCCTCCCAGAAATTCTGTGTTATTTGGATCAGGTAACTTAGTCTGAGATACAGCTAAAACATATCTTAAAACAACTGACAAAGAACACACACACTTTTTTCCCCAGAATTATATTACTTCTCATAGATAATGGTAGAAACAAACCCCTCTCTTTATTTAGGGTTATTCATTAATAAAGCCTTTGAATACTGGCTCCAGTCCTATTTAACATCTTCATTAACGATATGGATGAAGCACATTATACTATCAACAAGTTTGCTGATGACAAAATGGGAAGAAGTGCTTGATAAACCAAAGGGTTGTGCTGTCATCCAGAGGGACCTCAACAGGCTGGAGAAACAGGCTGACAGGAACCTCCTGAAGTTCAACCAGCCCTATACCTGGGTAGGAACAACTCAGGCACCGGTACATGCTGGGGGCCAACGAGCTGGAGAGCAGCTCAACAGAAAGGACCAAGGGGTCCTGGTGGACACCAAGCTGAGCATGAGCCACCAGTGTGCCCTTGTGGAAGAGGATGACAATGGTATCCTGGGCTGCATTAGACAAATTATTGCCAGCAGGTTGAGGGAGGTGATCCTTCCCTTCTACTCCGTGCTGATTACACCACACCTGGAGTACACTGTCCCATTCTGGGACACCCAGTACAAGAGAGATATGAACACGCTGGAAAGCATCCAATAAGGGTCATGAAGATGATTAAGGGACTGGAAGTAAAGGCTGAGAGAGCTGTGACTGTTCATCCTAGAAGAGGCTCAGAGGGGATCTCATTAATACATATAGATACCTGAAAAGAGTGCGCAAAGAGGATGGAGCCAGGCTCTTTTCAGTGGTGTTCAGTGACAGGACAAGAGGCAATGGACACAAACTGAAGCACATAAGGTTCCCTCTGATAATCAGGAAACAATTTCTTTACTGTGAGGGTGTCTTGAGCACTGGCACAGGTTGCCCAGGGAGGTTGTGGAGTTTCCGTCCTTGGAAGCATTTTAAAGCCATGTAGACACAGTCCTGGGCAACCAGCTCTAGGGGTGTTAGATCAGATGACTTCTGTTTAGAGGCAACAAAGAATTTAAATATTTGAGCTTCCTGCATTTAGAGTGTTGATGTCTGGAGCACTGAACCTAAGTAAACTAGACACTGAAACTTAAGTGTCACCCACTTACATGTTTAAAGTAATACTGAATCTTTGAGCTCTTGCTCAAGAGAGGCCACAGGTATATCTTTGAAGAAAGACACCTTGGGTCCTCCGTAGCCAGCCTTCTCGGTAATGGAAATGTATTATCAGCTTGATCCAAGCCATTCCTTGCTGTTGTTCTGACTGTTAACAGATAACAATAGTCAGTTGTATAAACTTTAGTTAGAGGGATGAATAAAAGTCGAGTTCTTTAAACTGTGCTAGAGCAGAGCAGACCTCAGATTTGAAGATGATGATGGAAGTTGCAAAAAATGCCTTTAAACATTCTCTTACTATACCAAAATCCTTTCAGATTTTCATAGAATAAGGGTGGAAGGGAATTTTCATTTCTTAAAGGTAAAAAAAATAACTTGGCTTTTTGGAAATAAAGCAAAAATTAAATTAAAACACAAAGTAGTACATATTTTGACCAACAAAATATGGATTTCCACTTTTGGCAAGTGACTAAACTGATTTAAAGTAATGGCAGAACGGAAAGAAAAATGGATTAAAAGATTGATAATGTGTATGAATGCCACTAAAAAGGTGAGGTCGAGAGTACAGCAAAGGAAGAGCAATCTTTTTATGCTTTGATATGGTCTGGAGTTTACACAATCACTAAGTATATAATCAAAAGCTCACAAAACAGAAACTGCAGTTTGCTTTCACTGGCCTTGGAGCCAATTCCTCTTTGTGCTGCATAAGAACCTGTGCTCATTTGAGGACAGTATGATGGTTACGAACAAGGTTGTTCAAGGTGACAGGAAAAGGAAGATTAGCATGCCAACTTATCTCTGTTCCTCACACAGATGGGGCCAGAGGCATCAATCATTTGTGATAAGACATTCATATCATATTGACACAGACACAAAGTGTGTATCAATGAAAGAAAATCTTACCACACTCCATCTTTCTGAAGTGCTGCCTTGAAACTGTCCTGTTAATAGCACTGCTATTTGGAAAAAATTCTAACATTAAGAAAATGGTTTAGAAAAGACACCGCTGCACAGGACCTGTGTGTCATGTTGCAGATCTAAGAAAAATAATTTCTACAGCAGTATGTTGGCATAACAAAGGCACAAACTCTACATAAATGTAAAGGTCAGCAAAGCAGCTGGGACATTGGGCATGAGATGATGCAGCATTCTTACACAATCTCATCAATGCCAAGAACAGCAAGAACAGGGTCCACAGTCTGAATCAAACAAATGCAAGCAGCAGGCTTAATACCCTCTATTCCCTCTTCTAATACACTGCCCAGCGCTGTTAGTGTTTTCAAAATTCTCTTTACAAAAACAGGCAAGATCTCTGGAGAGCAATGTGCTACAAAAATAAGTAGTCTTATAGTACCTACCCTGGAAACACAGGTATTTCAGAGGACATTGAAATATTTGATTTTTTTAACACAGTCATCTGCTAAATACTTTGTTTGAGGTTTTGGGGGTTTTTGGTTTGTTTTTTGTAACAGCAGAATATTCTTGTGGCAAGAAATAAAGTTAACAGAGTCTCTGTGAATAATGCACATTGACTGGAAAACAGCTAAGCTGTTACTTTGTCCCTTGCAACTTGTTATACTGATTCTATTAAAAGCTGATAAGTGAGATCTTTCCAGGATCTGGGGGGGAAAAAAAAAAAATCAATATATTTTTGATTTAAGGATTGATGTTCTTAGAGCTCCAGTGTAAATGGGCCTTCTGGCTACACGAAGGTCATCACTGCTGTAACAAACAGCTGTATTGGGTAAAGTATATGAGTACACATGGGGGAAAAGCATGTATTAGCAGTAGATGGCTTTTAGTTCTCCAAAAATCTGCCACTACAAAACTGGTAACTGTGTAGTCTGTTGAAGTACATACTATTAGCTTTGTAAGTGTGATCTAACTGCAGGAGAAGTAGTTAATGTAATTAACTACAGTGCTGGCAAGAGAAGGTATCTGCAAAGCAAACAATCATCACTACACCCTTCAATACCCTAAATGCTGGGAATTCTAAGCATCTTCATGTTCCAACTCAACAGAACAGAAGCTATTGAAAATTTCTTAGGAATAGAACAACCTCAAAAACTTCACTCATCTCAGAAATGACCACATATTACAATAGAACTATAAAGCAGCTAATAAAGACCATGAGAACGTAAGATCATTGCACCCTGCTGAAATGTTGAAAACCTACACTTCCAGTCTTCGTTTGGGTCTCTAACAATATCCTACCTTTTACCCAAAGTTTTAAGGTCAGTTACGTTCTCATACATACATCTCACATTAAGTAAATGGCATCCAGGTGTCTATAACCCCTTTTAACTCTGAAATTGTTTTTGCAATGTGTTTTGTTCTCAGTTAACTCCCAAGGTAAAAATTACATGAGTAAGCTGAGTTACTCCATGTTTTACAAGGATTTTCCCACATTCAAACTATGATCCCGTAACCTCTATCTTACATACACTATTTTATAGTTTACACGACCAGATTGGTTTGAATCAGGTGTTCACTTTGGAAGAAAATCTGATCATCTCCACATTGACTCACAACCCTGAACAGTGTCAGCTAGTGAGCTGGATTTCTTCTGCATAAAACTAAACCAGAACATACGCCCTTGCCACTGAGTCCACACAACCACAGGGCTAGTCCAAAGGAAAACGCTTAAAACGTTTACACACGTTAACATTTGGCTTAGCATGAACTGCAGCTCTACAAACCCACTCCTCCTGGCTGCCACCACTTGCTTAAGTAGACAGCAGCCTTAGACTGCCAAACTGTTCATAACAAATTTAGATGCTATAAAACCACACCATCAAAGCTCAGTACTGAAATGGTAAGTCTTTCTGATTTTGTTTTTCTGAAACATTTGTTGAGTATGCCAGGTTCAAAGAACAGATTTTATAAAATCATTTCTTAAGAACACTAATTAACAACCCTCTGGACTCCCAACAGGTCTAGACAGAGTATGTTTGCGATAATGTAATTTAGAAACAGACTAAGAGGTAGTACAATTTTAAGTAGCTGGTAAAAGCTCAGCAGTGACCAGGACTGAACTGAAAGACAAAAAAGCCTCATGACATGTTATCATGGACCTCTTTAATTTTCCAAATACAGTAACAACACTACTCTACAACTGTGTATGCTAAAAATTTTGCCTGTATATTAGAATTTTAATAGTGTAATTAGTTCTACAAATTAAAGTGTCATCAAGACAGCTTTTTATTTTCTTAAATAACAAAATCACTGAAGAGCACACAAACAGGGGTTGTGACCGTAACAGAAATAAAAAAAAGAGGAATGTAAGGTTAGAAGCTGTAATAGGGCATAAATGGAAGAATGTTACTGGGACAAGCCATATGGCTGTACCACATTAAAGCAGTGCCGTTCACACACTTGCTCTATCCCACTCAGGGGCTGTTACTGTTCTACGAAAGAAAACTGAGAAGCAGAAAAGGAAAGGCAAATGGAGCAAGATGCAAGAACACACCAGGGAAAACGCAAGGAATCATCAGGGGCTGACTTCAGCTGTTTATTGTTAATTTAAGTGATAGCAAAAATTACTCCTAGCAGCTAGTTTAGTTAGAAAATATGGATTTATACATATGCATACACAGTCAAGTGAAATTAGTGTGCACCAATTAAGTAGAAAATGAATGATTTGAAACTGTAGTCTTAATGGATCAAGTGCATAAGCATGTCATCACTCAGATTTAAATACTTAACTATCAAGAGCAAACTTCCACCTTTTTTTTTCTTCTATACAGGAAGTAGAATATTCAGGTCCTCTAAAAAGCCTTTTGAAGTGTGAAGACACATATCAGACAATTATATCAATACAGAAACAGTCTGCAAAATAGTATTTATTACTGTTTATTAACAACAATAATAAAGTCATAAATTACCTTGTGTTTTATTATTAAATCTACCTTAATAGAACAGATGTTATTGTAGACACCAACACAATGGTTATTTTTAATGGCAATTTCCACCAACAATAGAAGCCTGAAGAAAAGCAAAGTTCGATACTGTCCCAAACAAATGGCAAGTGATCACATAAGAACATTGATCTCTAGCTTACTAAAGTTGACAGAAAATATCCCTGTTGCCCAAAATAGGTGCTGATCACACTAAGTTAGATGCAAGTGATGCATCACAGTTGCTATCAATCTAGAGAAGTCCTTAGCTAGGAAGTCTGAAGGTCAAAAAGAACCTCAAGCATCTCACTGATCTTTTTGCCACTATCTGACATCAGATTTCTTCTCTGGGAAAGTCACTAACTTATTTCAACATCAGTTTCTCACATCTCACATGAAAAACGTATTATTATGTAATTCTTAGCACATATTGGGGAAATTGCGTGCATTTATCCATCCTTTTATGACAAAAAATTATTTAATTGAGAATTATTTTGTTATAAATTTACCTAATTTTCCTTTATTCAAAGCCCTAAAGGAATACAATAAATGGCTTAATGCTTTTCTGGCTTTAATTTCCATCTCTTACTTATTTTAAAAGGTGCTATCCTAAAAATGCACTGGTAGCTCATATAATGAGATCACGAGCACCAATCTATATGTTAAATCAGAAGAATATTCCTTAAACATCTACATTGCCTACCACAACATAAAAATAAGAGACACACAAACCATGCTGAAAAGAATTTCAAGATATATATTTCTATATCTTTCCTGATATTAGATATCAGGAAGAAATTCTTCACAGAGAGGGTGGTGAGGCACTGGAACAGGTTGCCCAGAGCAGCTGTGGATGCCCCATCCCTGGAAGGGTTCAAGGCCAGGCTGGATGAGGCTTTGAGCAACCTGGTCTAGTGCAAGGTGTCCCTGCCCATGGCAGGGGGATTGGAACTAGATGATCTTTAAGGTCCCTTCCAACCCAAACCATTCTATGATTCTATGATTCTATACTGAAGCAACAGCAGTAAATTTGTACACACTTATTTTTGATCCATCTACTCTAAATCCTTTGCAAATATTTTAAGAGCAAATTCAGAGTGCTTTCCCTTATGGATTCCAAGAAGTCAAATAACTAATACTGAGTATCAATAGCGTTTATAAATTCAACATCAACTCTTTCTGAACTGGAAGGCTCAAACTTAGACTGACATCTAAAGTAGTGAAACAGAAAACACAAAAGAAATAAGATGGATTCAGCTCGAAATTACTTCAGAGTATCCTGAGCAGTTCTTTAATCAATACAGTCTATGGATTTTAAAGAGCTATCCAACTATGGTCTAATGAAGACGCAAACATTTCACCAGCTGTATTGCTTCCTAGGTTTCAGTGACTATAACTAGATCTCTGTAGACTGTAACAGGAGCCTAGAGATGCAATTCACACAAAGATCTAAAGTTTAGATGTCTTTGGAGCTGGATTCCAATTCTAAAGTCCATTTGTTCATTACGAAACCTGCTAGAATTAAACAAGAAGGAAATGCTAACCATTAGTCCCTGTTTTAAACTCTGAATCTTACTTAGGGAGGTATCTCTTTGTCATTACATCTACTCAGATTCCAGAGCCTGATGATGTCCCCCCCCTGCCTTGAAGATATACTTGCATGTTCTTTCAGGATCACTTATTTTCTAATCAAGCACACAGAATCACAGAACGATCAGGGTTGGAACGGACCTCTGGAGATCATCTAGCCCAACCCCCTTGCCAAGGCAGGTTCTTCTAGAGCAGACCGCACAGGAACGCATCCAGGCAGGTTTTGAGTATCTCCAGAGGAGAGTCGACAACCTCTCTGGGCAGAGCACAACTAATCAGAGAAAGAAAAGGTGATGAAGAGGAGCAAATGCTAAATTTAAATATTAAACATGTGGTGACCACTTTGGATTTAGAGTTGTTTTTTTTCAGTAAAGAGGAACAAGAGTGTAGTGTGGGTGAAGAACAGGTTTATATCAATAGGGTAATTTTTTCTTCAAGGAAAACAGAGACTCATGCTCAGTTTCTTGCTCTGACTTTGAATATTCAAACTTACATTCCTGTCTTCCAGGGAGTCTGGACGTCTCTTAAGCTACAGAAATCATCATTAAGATATTGTACAAAGTGTAAAGGTAATTACAATGATTACTATTCTCCTTTTCTTCTTCCGGTCATCTTTGCAAAGACAAACAGCGGCTAACATTTACATCGTGTGACAATCCAGCCCTGCTGTAAATACTTAATGAACTTGGTTCCTGTGGCAAAACACATGGGTCACAAGAATTAGAGAAAAGTTGTGTGCTGGCATTGAGGTTCATAGTTTTCAGTTTGGTGTTGGTATCTAATTTTTTTTTCTCATGTATAAACCTGTATTATTTTAATCTATTCTTAGCATGTAATAATGTTAAATTTTCTTATTAGACACTCTGTTCTAGTCCCACTATGTCAAATGCAAGAATCACTAACACGCTGTGCTTTTGGCTTATAACTTGGTTTCTCTCTGTTGCTGTGACATGCTTTTTTCAGAGAGAACCTATAACTATAGCAACAACAAGTTTCATCACCTTTCATTGTTCAGTGAGTATGTTCTAAGTCCGATCAGTTCTTAATGTTGCCTGAGGAAACTACAACTTAACAGTGGCCTAAGGACAACCTTATTCTTGCACAAAGCTCAGCTGTTTGCTTGTTTTTCCAAAGCACAGACTTTCCCACATGGTAAGACGCTATCCACACTATTAATAACTCAGATATTTTCAAAATAAAGGAAGAGAAAAAGCAAACCATTTCAAAGTATCTGACACTACAGTTGATCAGAAAACAAAAGAGTAATTGCAAATTTGCCAAGTCATCATCACAAAATGAAGTTGTTCTATGCATGTTAGTAAAAATTACATCTTACCATTACTGTATAAATATTCAAAAATCTGTGAAAACATTCTGGATAAACTCTGCAGCAATATACAGATATTTATACTAATACATTAAAAATAACCTCATTAAGAAAAACGCCACAAAAATCATTTAAGCACTGCTGTTCCTTGCAGGCCAGTAACATGAAGAAGTCAGGTGAGCTGCAAGCTCAAACATGCTATATTTCTTTCTGAATGCTATCAACCATTCTGGATCAGAGTATCCTAACCCAGAGCTCAGACAGCGTCTCCTCTCATACACCATCTTTGTGAGGGAGGTTGGTCATTTCATACATGCATCAGCCAGGGCCTAAAGACCTCTGAAATATCCCACCCATCTGTACTGAATAGAAGTTACACGTCATACCATACTGTCATGCACCAAGACCAACTAGCTTTGGTGTAACTCTGCGACAGCCTGGTTATTGTCGATTTCAGGTCTAGTCCAGGAAGACCATTTAAATCTTCAGCCTGGACACCTCTGCATTCCAGAGTCTATTCTGTGATACAGATATACCTTGCATTTAATGTGTTCTTGTGTAAACTCTCTTGGTTTCAGCTTTTTCAACATGCTGAGAGTTTTCTGTTTGTTTCTTGGAAGGGTTTTTGTTGTGGTTTTGCTGTTGTGGGGGCATATGCTTGTTTGTTTTGTAGATGGTCGCAAACTACCTTCACAAAGTTCATCTTGGCATTCCCCCCAAGCCCCAGAAGGCCACTGGATTCATGGATTCTTCAAGATTGGCCAGTAATGGGATGAGGAACTTCACACATAATAAAGCAGCTACAAACAGACCCTGGAGTCAGGAATCAATAACTAAAGGTCAGATCACAGCAAGCATGTGACAAACAGCTCTAGAATTTGTGCTTTCATGTGAACATGAAATCCAATCCATTTGCTTTCATACTACCACTACTGCCATAACCTTGTTTTCAGCAATCCATAACACCCAAATTGTTTTCTGTCAAGGTCTGAAGGTCTCTCCTAAATCTATCATCTGCTGTGGCATTCACTGGAATGAACACAAAAGATGTGCCCTGATGCACTTTAAATTCTCAGAAATTACAGTAAACTGTGTTTTGGTGATTAATGTCGCAAGTGCAGGCCAGAATGAAGTGTCAGCATTTAGCAGCAGTATTAGAGTAACAATAGTTGCTTATATATGATTCCATTAACAATAAAAATCAATTTACTTAGCATAACCTTGCTTCACATCACTGTTTACTTATCCTGCCCAGCTACAAAGCACAGACACAATTTTATCAAATTCAGCCCAAATTCCTATTTCATATGTAAATACAGAGTCATGGCTTTGCCCACATTTCAAGTAACACTTTTTACCCCACTAACAAGCTTAGAGCAGTAGCTTATATTTCCTTTCATGTATTTGCGACCTGTCTTATCTGAAGTGGTTTTTTGTTTTGAAGTCTAGTCTTTCATTTCTCTAGTGGCCAGTCTTAAAGCAGATAATGGGGTTTTTTGCCTCCAAAACATGTTCTTTCTATCATGAGGAGAGCAGAGAAGAATACAGTGGCCAACAACCAGCAGCAAATTATTAATGGGAGCCTTCTGACCAGCAGGTGATCTCCCATCACCTCTGCACAAGCATGGTGGTTCAATCTTCCTGGCACATTCCTCAAACAGAATTTGTAAGGCTCTTACACTAAACTCTGCTCTCCTACTGTGCTCACATTTCTTAGAGTACATCACGGTTCTGTTACTGTTCACCCCCATGTCCTCTCTTTTAGCCAGAAATGTGCTGGGAGTAAAACTAACTACTGGATTTTTAAAAATTAAAAAGTTATCAGGGGTCTCAGAGAATTGAAGCTCTAGGAGAAAAAGAGTGGTTCCAGGATCAGCTCCCAGCTGAAAAAAGAGGCCAAATAAACAGTAAGTGGATGTGAGATTGGCTTTGAATGTTCCACTGAAGAACAGGCCCCTCCCCCTTGAGGTATAGGCTCCTTTTCCAAAAAGATTCTTAACTCACTAAGGGCAGCCCTCCAGTCTCATGTACCTAAGAGAATTCATCTCATAAATATTACAGGACAAGTTCTGAATGTGCACTGATTGGGAGAGAGGAAAATAGAGATACTGAAAAGTGACTAGGTTGCAGAAGTAACATTCACTCTATATGCATTAATTTATCTGTGTTCCTACATAAACAAAACCAACTGAAAACTGAAGTACATAAACAAGAGGAACATATATATATATAATTTACACCTAAAATGATACTACAAATTAATAAGTATAGACACTCAATTTCAACATGAAGCAAAATTTATCATGAATCAATACTATCTTCTGCTTGTTCCTAAATGCAAAATTTGTTACGTGTAGCAAAGCATACAGTGCATATTGATAAAACTAATGTAAAATCAGTATTCCAGTGAAAAATCATGTGGTACCTGATGGGTCGATTTTCTTTACTATCAAACAGGGAGAAGATTACTTCCAGTTCCTCTCCCAAATTGGAGCACATGAGACTCTTCATCTGGACAAAAAGATGGTGGCTGCTAGCTGGTACTGGTGTGTCTTTTTTTCGATGACGATGCTCCATCTAAAAAAACCACAAACAACAGCAGCCAGTTTGAATTAATCATAAAAATCTCAAAAAAAGGTAAAAACAATACTGAACTACTTTCTTAATCCCAATCTTTAAATTTTTATTTCATGTATTAAATGGTAACTTTTTTTTAAATTTTCCTCTTTTTTTTTGGTGTGTGTATCCAAGAAGGAGAATGCAAGAAAGTGACTTTCCCAGTATTGCACTGCATCAGTTTTCTCTAGGAGAACATCATCATCCTCTAGAAGTTTACCTTTTTTCTACTCCAAAAATTCTAAATCACTTCAAATCTTTGTGATGTAACAATACAGTATTTTATAGCTGGTGTAAATAGTTAATGATCTGATATCCTAGTATTCAAACACACAAAAAATGTTTTCAGAAGTCTAAATATTGCTATTTTAAAATGGAAAAAATTCCATTTATATTTTATAACCTTCTGCTATATAGAAGCTGATAAATTCTGTGGATGCGACTTTGCGGTTTATACATTTACCATTTTAATCATCCATTAAGGATAGAACATGAAGTTGTACTATTTCTCTCTTACATTGTACTAAAAATAATTTTAAACTGCAATCTTTCTAAGCCACTTAGACTTCAAACTGAGGTTATCTTGGTTTTTATTTTCCTCTTTATTTTTGAAAGTGCACTCCATGAATTACATCGTTAGTTTTCTGGGTTATGTTTCCTCTGTATGGTTCTTCTTATGATTAATAGTTTCTCACTGTATTTCATCTAGTGCTTCAACAGGATTCCATAAGATTACATACGACTTTGAAACTGCCCAAAGGTATACTGACTCTAGCATAAAGAAATTACTATTAGGCTTGACATTAGAAGTTATCAACATACGTATTTAAAAATTATCAAAAAACATTATAGTTTCAGTTCTACAGCATACTGCAGCAATTATATTTTTGCTTTATTCTATATTTAAATACAAAAGTTAAATAAAATTTAGTTTAAATAAAAGCTTAGTCTTAAGCAAGTAAGGCTCAGAACTGTGTATTTGTGACAGCTGCAGTACTTAAACATGAGCCAGAGTCCCCTTAAATTAAGTTTTCTTAGACCTTATTGGAGATTAAATCAGAATAAGAAATATCAGTGCTGGTTTTACTAAAGCAAGATGGGCTTTTATACCCAAATGAAAGCTTTTCTATGCAGTTTACCTGCTATTTACATTAAAATATTTTACAAGTCCAACTGCCCAGTACGATTGTGACAATACTTGTACTGTGAGTATAATATTTCCTCAAATATTATCTAACAGGACTCACAGGCCAGTTAAAGCTCTAATGAATAAGAGTCTCATAAGCTTTTATTGATGATTTAATTCATATTAGCAGTCACAATTTTTATATCAGAAAACAAAATTTCAACAAATAACATATAAAATGAGCAGGTATGCACACGCAATTTGATATCAAATCAAAGCATCTCATAGAGAGATGACATAACTGTTGGAAGAACTTCTGTCCTCATACCAAAACTCATTCGATTATGAAGTGACAGTTTATTTGATTAAAAAAAGGTACTTTTGGCTAAGTAGAAGAAAGCTGCCATTAAATCATCAGTAAGTAATTTAATAACAAGAAAACTGAGTATTATGTTCACATACCAGCCTGTAGAGTTCTGTAATGCTGATCTCTTCAGGATCCACCATAGCATATTCTTTTCTTGGAACTAAGTCAAGTCCCAGTTGCCTGCATGAGAAATGGAGTAACAGTATGTAGTTTCTACATACAAGGGAAATAAATTAAATGTAAACAGAAGCAATGAGTTAACAGAAGCACTCCAACAAACAATGTACATGTTAATTGGTATTCTACAGTTGGGTTTGGTTTTATTTTAATGTATTTTGGCTGCATTCACCATTCACAGGTGATTCCTCCCCTTTCTTCACTTTGTAACATTAATAGAATATGGTTTTCCACAATTTTAAAATCTATTTCACATTGTACAATAGATACTGTCCTTTGTACTCTTGTGGATGCTGTACAATGTGAATCACACTAGTATTGTCAATTTAAATGACAACCACAGAAAAGAAGATAAAAAAGAAAATCCATCAGATGCCAAAACATCAGCTTATTTTTAATTTAGACTGGATAGCATCAAAGCTGCTTGGCTGTATTCCCTGAACAAAATAACGAAATGAACTTGAATCAACAGGAATAAAACTTACTTTCATACGGCAGCATGCAATAAAGATTAAGAACACACATGGGGCAGTCATGCTGAATTTAGAAAAACTTGAACAATTATAATGTTCTTTAAAATGAGCCTAAAGCTGTGACTTTTTAATCAGATGACACTATTTTCATTTACTGTTATATGTACTCACTCATTGCCCCAATCTAGACGAGCAGTGATGTGTCGCTTGACATCCTTCATTCGATCATGGGTGAGATGGCCGACAAGGACCTGCCTTCGCAGGTCAAGGATTTCATTCATTATGTGCCATAGTCGGTGAAAGAGATCCCCCTCATTCCTCTGTGAGGTAAAAATATAATTGCCTCTACATCACCTGCATAAACTGACAGTCCTAAGTCCTAATAAATACAGATCTGGTGGGGAAATCAAGAAAACTCCTTCCTTATTCCCCTACTCAGTAATGATCCTTTTTCTCACCATCGTACCATGATCATTTTACCTGCATGCACGTGTGCCCACATGAAATAATTTCAGAGCTTACTGCAGACCCTCTCTTTGCACCACACTCACTCCAAAATGTCACTCCAACTCCTTATACCTCATGTTAACACAGTCTAATTTATGTGACAGACATGACGAAAATTCAGCAAAAATTTGTTTCATGCCATACCACTGTTTTATTCCACAAACATGTTCATTCTGTGCTGCTGTCTCATCAAAACTGGATATGTGATCATGTATTCAAGACTAGTTGAACTCACACATGTAAGGGGATCAAAAGGCAACAGCTCCTAGCATTCAAACTCTAAGCCACAGAGTGTTAATGTTCTTTTAACTTTTTCTTGCATGGATAGAACTATACACATTACAGTCCAACCGTAAATAAATAGTATCATGTAGACAGAATCTTGTCCAGACAGTTCTTCTGACAGTGCAGCAGCAAAAGTTACATGAATATGACTGCTTTTTAAACCGCATCCTCCTACTCTAATTATATAGCAGTTCAGGACATAAACAATTTCCCATAACATTTTCCTCCCAAGCGGAAGTTCTTTCAACTCTTCCTTCACCAATTCTAAGTGGCTCTATTTGATACAGTTTTTCTGAGAAACTTTAGCTTGAGGAAATTATTGCAACCTCCATTTAAATGATGCATCACACAAAGTTGAAAAAATATTCCTATTCAGATCTGTTCTGCTAATTCTTGGGGCGGGAGGGAAGGGGGAAACCCACACACACCAAGCCCTAAGCCCATTTCCCTTTTCCTTCTTACTATGAACAAATGGCATAAAACCAAAGTGCAGCTACTTCTGCTGCCTAATTTCTATGAAAAACTAAAAAATAGCTTAGAAGCACCATTACCCTCTCGTCAATAGCTTTTATATTCCAATGGCTCTAACAAACTGCCATTTGATAAATCCACTCTTTTTATTTTACATTCATTCACTTCACAAGCTCACTAAAACGGGAGTTAATTTATTGTTGGTCTTGGCTTTTTGTCTGGGAAAAAAAGAAAGCTAGTGTATTTTGAACACCAATAACAACAGCAGTGGAAAAAAAGGTTGTCAAAACCAGAAACTACTTCAGTAAGAACAATAGGAATGTATGAACTTTAAGTAAAAGAAAACAAAAAAGAAGTCATACAAATAGCCTTTGAATTGGGAGCACAAGACAAAACAGACTTTACAGAAATGTTAGAGAACTAGGCTGTCAGTACATTTTCACAGTTTTCCATCAGGCACTAGAGTAAAAAGTTTTCCCTTCTACAGTTAAAAAAGCAAATCCAATAAAGACTAACTCAGGTGACACTTTTATTTTCATAATATGTTCTCTTCGGCATACTTCAGCTCTGCTGAAGTAAATTATTCATGTGAATATAAGAGACATGCTAATGTTTAACAACACTGTTAAACTCAAAATAACATTGTCAAATATCCTTTCTTTTCCACAGATTCAGTGTTTATCTGTGAGTTGCTTGTATCTCAAAGTGCTGAGAGGATGTGCAAGCAGCTGTGCTTGCTGTAAAGATTTAGGTCTCTACACTAAGGGATCATATTTTTGCTCCTTTTGTTGCAGGAGAAGCCAACGTACTAATATACCTGCTAACATGTAAGTACACAAAGCAATCACACTTAGATATGCTTCAAAAATTTGACAAAACTATACTTCCCATTATAATCTCGAGAAATTTAAAACAAGCTTTGAAGAAACTGCTGTTTCTCAAGGAACAGTTCATACTGCTTCATTACAATTTCACTGTCAAGTTTCAAATGATACTTTTTACTTAGAATCCAACAGAAATAAATACTTGATTTTGTAGGTTCTGGTATAAAAGCTTTCACTAAGGAAATCAGCAACTACCCCACTTGCAGGTTTCAGGAAGGAAACCTGGTTCTGAACAGCCCCTCTGAACACAATCCATACAATCGTCTCGAAAAGGTAGCAGGCTGGCTACACTGTCTTGACTTGCAGGAGGTCTGTTGGCAATACTCATTGCTGTTTCTTACGTCGCAGAAGCATCCCCTCTATCACCAGAAGGTAGCTAATCTTCTCACAGTTTAATTCGTAATTCTGATCTCAGCAATGAGTTAAAATGAGGGATTGGAGACTATGCAGATGCAACTGAACAGGTTTTGATTCTGCCTGATATGCACATGCTCTAAGTCCAAATGATGGTTTGGTTTTCATGAAATAGATTAGACAGTCAAATGTTAAATATGGAAGACAATAATGATGTATATCACAATTTAAAACTGGTATTTTAGTTAAATCTTTAAAGACAAAAATCTACAGTCAAGAGAAAGTAAAAAAAAGTTCAGTTAACAGAGGAAATAGGCATGAAAAAAGAAATTATAGCAGTTATGATATGCAAAAAAAATGTTAAAAGACGCAGAACAGTCAGCAAAAGCTAAATTTCAGTCAGCGTAAAGAGAGATATTGAACAAGTTTCTTTATGTGCAGTGTAAGTACACCAAAACAAAACAATTTCCACCTATCGTGGTAGCCAATTACAAGTAGGGAATGGTAGGAATTTCTTACAGTGAAAGTAAGTCACTGGTCTGAAAACCCTCAAAAGAATGGGAGACTGCAGTGGGTTCAGAGGAGGCATGAGAGTGAAAAGCAGTCTAGGGAGCTTGCAGTCAAGATCCTATTGATACTGCACAAGATTTAGATAAATTAAGTAGAATAATCCCACATCTGTATGAGTTCTGTAATGGAGTAAGAGTTGCTTAAATGACTGGTGAGTCAAAACAGTAAACCATCAGGTGGCTGAGTTTGGAAGAGTTTTCTCTATGCAATAAGAAGTTTGCCTACCCTAATTAAAAAAAACCCACATTTTTATTGATATAATCTTTGTTTTGTCTCAAGTTTTTAAGGGAGGTCATTACAGTATTGGAGAGGCCACATATACAGAGTGAGCACAATAGAGCAATGGAGTGATAAATGGGAAGTAGAAAAATAACACACACCACCAGTGAAAGAACAGTTGCTTATTGCTACTTTGCGTTTGGTGCTCACACAACTGCTACTGGAATACCATATCCAGTTCTTAGTCCAGAAATTCAACTGAAAATACAACATGGGTTCAGAGAACAGCAACGGTTAAGGCTAGAAAACATGATTTCAAGTGAAATTTGAGAAGATGAATCTATTGAGATAGTTAGAAAGCTTAGACTGTATCTATTAACGTGGACCAATTTCAGAGGGGCATTCCATGGAGAGATGTAAACTGACCTGGAGATACCAAGGAGAAAAAGACCAGATGAAGATAAAATATCTTCAAAATATCCAGATGAAGAGAACTGTGAAAAATGGGACTTTTACTTAAGACTTATGAAATGTGAGATAAGGAAGAAGTTCAAAACCATAATCCACTTCTGTAATGTGCGGTAGGTGAATCCAAATCAGTTCACTATGGCTAATCAAGATCCACCTCCAGCCTCGCACAGCAACGAGGACTCAAGAGCGGGCATCAAATATTGACCTTGTATTTGATCTCTGTGTCAAATACAAGGGATCCTGGTCAAATAACATGGACACACCTCAACACTTGTGAGTGTGTGAATGTGAGAGGAAACAAAAATCTATGAAAAAATGAGCATAAAATCAAATCAACTGGCTGAGAGATTTTCAATAATATACTATAATTCTATATTTCAATAATATACCAATGTTACACCTATTTCCAACACTTCAATTTGTCGAAGGAATCTTTATAATCCAATGGCTACACGATGAAGCTAGACATGACTCACTCAATATGTTGCTAAAGTTGAGCAGCAGTTGAGGTCAATGACTGGAACAAATTAAGTGATGTATTTAGTCCATAATTAGAACAGCTAAAAACAATGATTTCTTCTGTAATATATACTTAAACTAAACTAGAGCATCCAAACAACAGTGTGTCTTTTGAGTAGGTACTAAATCAAAGCAATATTATTTGGGGTACTTGCCACATAGAGTTGTTTCCACATTGTTCCCCAGTCTCTTAAAGTTGATGTCATTTCTGTAATAACAGAATCTTCTGTTGGAATAACCATTTCAAATTGTCTGTAACATGCAGAAGAACATATGATATTACACAAGCATTACAAATCCCATTACAGTTAATACTATAAAGATTTCCTCCTGCCAACAGTGATGTCTATCAACCTACACAGGAGCTGCTTCAGCCCATGACACTTTATTTGTACATTTCATTTAATCCCCACAGAAAAGGCTTGGGTGAAAATCATTTAAGCCCCATGAAAAGTCTTGGTGCTAGAGAAGTCAAGGCAAGTGTTTTACTATGTCAAAAAACTGCTTTCACAGCAGAGTAACTCCCACAGTTCTCAAAGGGATCTTGCCACTTTAGCTTAGACTCCAAACCAGTGATTGTTGCCACTCTTTTACATTTCATACATAGATATATGACAGAAAATGTAATATATTCAACTGAAAGAGGATTTAAAAACTCAAAAGAAAACTACTGTGGTATAAGTGAGTTCTTGCCTATTTGATGCTGGCCAAGAAAAAGCTGGATTGACTTGGTCAAGACCAAATTCACCACGACACCACTACTTTACACACCATCATCACTACCACTTCGTTCTCACGCACAGTACATTTCAAATGTTTGCATTCATGCCCGGGTTACTTTTCGTATTATATCATTTCTCTCTTATCCACTTAACATAACAATGTGACAGCCCCCAGCCATGATGTGCCATAGGTCACATGGCCTGAACTGGGGAAACAAACTAAAAGAATAAGAGGCAACAAAGACTGAACACCCTGCAAATACGGTCATGGTGTCTGCTAACAACAATTACTCCAGCTTTAAGCTTTGTTTTATTGCGATGGTTTACAAGAAGTTTATTTCACTAAAACTTCAGTTTTATCTACAACCACTTTTAAAGGACAAAGGATTCTAGGGCATGGCAAACCACATGTGGCTTGAATTCTAAGCAGACAGACTGTTTAACAGTAATGTGGAGCCATTTTCACCTGTGGGAATGAGACTTTAAAAAATATGATTACAGTCTTCATGATTTTTTTTCCCCATCATGGATCTTCTACTCACTCACGCTCCCAAAATAAAGGTCATCTACACCTGATATTTAGGCATCCATCTATTATGATGGTAATGTCTTGACCCAAACAGGCGTCAAACTGTTACACATCAGTTCTATCACTTTAGGTTAATAAACATAAATAAATGATACAATGTGAATGTTCCCAAATTAATTAAAATGTTGGAAACAGCTGCTGTCCTCAAAGAAAACAACTAATCTTTAACAGCAGGTTAATATACAGCCTCTGTACAGAGTAACGACTTCTAATTAAGGCAATACCTTTTTCAAGCCAAACTCAACAACAGGAACTGAAAACATGCAATTTTATTCTCTTTCCTCTAGACAACACAGACATATTCCCAATTGCGCTCCATGTTTTTTCAGAATATATCACTCCAGTTTTATGACCACGCAGGAGTACCAGGTTAGCTGAGGACAACCATTTCAAGTCGTGTGGCAGTAAGCTGAAGTTAAGATATCTTAACATAACGAAATCACCACTTTACCTTATAAGCAAAAGATCTTTTGGTACGAGTAACTTATATTCATACCAAATAACTGATAACATGCTTAGATATTTGAATCCAGAACATTTCACCTACCCTTTGTTCTTAACACACGCATTTTTCAAGTGAATGTAGTTGGATGGAAATATGCCCTGAAAAATAAAACGGTTTAGGTAAGCCCAAAAAAACTCCCCTTACATGAGTTTGGAGTGCCATTTAAAATGCAAATGTGTGCTAAATTAAAAGTCCTCAAAATAATTACCAACAAACGTGCACAAAAAAAATTGTAACATACACTCAGTACAGATCTGAAGAAAACCACTATGTCACGGTCAGTAGCATTTTCATCCTTCATTGCTTCATAAAATTAGACAATAAACACATGTAGAGTATGTAGAATATTGTTTGAAAGCTCACTTATTCTAGATGCTTTTATTAATTATTCCCACCTTGACAAGAAACAAGACTAAACAGGGGGGGTAACCTCTCACCAACAGTATCTTAAAAATAGTATCTTCAGATAGGGAATTTCAAAATAAAGCAAAATAAATCAAATTAACAAAGTTCAATAACAATGAAGTGTTGAAGAAAGTCCAAGTTTTATTTGGTGGCTACTATTCCCTGCAGTGCCCAGGAAAGCTGTGGTAGATGCCTACCAAAGAGACTCCTTGTCCTGACAGAAGCAATCCTTTTCCAGTTGTTTAAGGGCTCTCCACTGTTCTTTTGAATGGACAGCATTGCTGCAGAAGTCATACTGCTCTTACAGCACGCTAATCTTCATAAATCAGAACAATAAGCAAAATTAAGCAACTCAGCCTCAAAGTTCTGGCCAGGAATGTAATACACTACAGCTCCTTACATAGTGCAGAGAGGGAAAATATGTATATTCCTTTGGAACACGCACAGCTGCGTACAGCTTTCCTTTGTGATGTTGGTGCCCCGCTTTATTTTAACACCGATGTTAGACCTTCGACAAAACGCATCTGCTAGGTAAAGGCAACTGCCCTCGTGAATGCTCCTACTCCTCAGTAATGTAAAGTAGTTCAGGAGAGCTCCTCCCAAGGACAGCAAGATGTACAGCCTTGCACTTGCAGAAAGCAGGATGGCTGCACGAGCACGCTTACTGCACACCACCAGCCACAGATAATTTCTTTGAGTGTCAAAGCTGGCAGAATAACAAGGGAAGAATCTTGACAGGGCAATGCCAATAACAAACAGAGTTACAAGGCGCTCTTATAATTTTACTTTCAGAGAGACTCCCTTCAAATATCCAGTTCAGAAAACTCTTTGCATTCACACTAGGAAAGCAGAAAATATGTATCTCATTTCTTTGCACATCAAGTCTTGTTTAGAAAACCTGTTCCTAACTTCTATCAACACATTCGACAGACCACAAAGCAAGGCTGACAGCAAGCATGTGGTGAGAATTGCAACAAAAGACACAGAAGATTCAGTAACAAATCCCAACTGCTCATGTCTTATAAATCAAACTGAAGTATATATCAATGAGGTCAAAATAGTAAACATCAGATTAGACTCTGTGGTCAAATTTATTGTTCACATTGACCTTCCATATAAGGCAAAGGAAATTTATGTGAGCAGAGACTGCAGGCCTAGGCACAAAAGGCAATGACTTATGATATTAGCCCCTAGGAAATTTTGAAATTAACATATATGTGCCTTATTTTGCAGCTGAAGAAGCTTGGAAATGAAGAGTTCACAGAATAAAAATCGGAAGTAAAATAAAGTTCACCAGAGCCTCAGATTTGTAAAGTGTATAATCTTAAGACACAGGAGCATTTCACAAGTATAATCCACGTCCAAATCTTATTAAAACAAAATCAATTATATACATACCACTAAGCTTTAGTTTCCTTTTAAGAATACACATCATACATGGAAACTATAAACTTTTAAAAAGTAAATACACATTTTTGCCGAAGAACACAAAACTGCAATTGACCTTTACCTTAACATTGGGGTTTTTTAAGGCAAATCCTCTGTACCATCCTGTGAAAAAAGAACATTTTGTTTTTTAAAGTATGCAAGCCTTTTCCATATGTAAAGCAGATTTCATCTTTCCCTTTTGGACAGCTATGAAAGTTACACAGTGCTGTCAGACTGCACTCATTTAAAAGAATTTCCATACAATTAAAGGTATTTTATTTAAACCAGCTCATATTCAGATTTCAGGAATTACTCTTTATCCCTGTATACCCAGGTGTTTCTAACAATGTAACCCAGGTATATTTTGGACTAGACACACCACACCAGACAAAAAAGAAATTGCTTCCTAAGCATTGTTACTAGCTGAAAATAATTTTTGGACTTCATGTTCTAAATATATCAACCACATTATACAAAATTCATAATCTATCTGACTGAAAAAAACAGATTCTGTGCCTTCTGTAAGAAAATTTCTTAAAAGATTAACCATATATGAATAATCCTGATATGAAACCAAAAAGAACCTATATAATCCTAAAATGATAAAAAAAAAACATACTGACAAATAAGTCTTATATAATATATTTAAGGAAGCAGATTACAAAAATAATACAACTATTTCTCTTACACTAGTAATGGACATTTGCTAAAGTCATATTAGTATTCTCTACTTCAGCAGAGAGGCAGAAGATAATGTTTACAGTGCTTTAAGATCTAAATGTATGATTTTGAATTAATTTGAGGCTTGATGGCAGCCAGGCTTTCCTTGGAAATACCAAGAAAGCAGAGGAATCACAGGGAGAACTCCTTGCTATTTTTACTGCTATCCTCTATGAATGTTTATAAAGCAGAGTTTAAATGAAAAGAATGAACAGTGAATTAATTATTATAAGGATTAGAATTCATTGGAATTGTGAAAAAAATGAAGAGGACAATGTGTGGTATTACTGACTCCAAAAATGTCTTAATTTCAGAAAATAAATTCATAGCATTAGGGTTCAAATTACCAGTATATGAAACTTCATGTGAACTCACCATCACATTTCTCTAATATTTGAACGGTGTCTCCAATCTCCAGTGATAGGCCATGTGGGACTGTCCCTCGAAAACCAGCTATTACTGAAAAAGATAGTAAGTTTCAATTATTTGCAACAATATAAATAATTATTTCCTTTTGTTAACAAAACCAGGGGGGAAGTTAAGTGTTAGACCAAACAGGCTTACTGAAATTTAACAAGCTGTAAAAGAATCAGAGGTTAAGCCACTTTCGTGTGCAGAAAATTTAAAATGCAAGACTTGGAAAGAACTCGAAAGACTTACAGACTTAGTGTATATGAATGGAAAGCTTGTACTGGAGAACACTGTTACCTAGACCATAACTACCCTGAAGGACAGAAACTGTTTTATTCCAAATGCTCACACTAACACACAGCAGACCTCAGAAGTCTGCAAGCTGAAAAGTGCCAATATTTTTGCTGCCATCTATACCACCCACATGCCACCAAAGGAAAACCTTATTTCACATTCACTTAATGGATGCTATAGATCCAACACTCTTTATAATCCCAAATGTGAGGAAATGGTTAGGGGTTGGAGAACAGTAAGGCACGCTGTTCACTGAAATATATTAAGTGTGCAAGCGCAAGCATTCTTCCCTCGCCAGCCTCCCCAAAGCCAGTGAAGCCCAGGTCATGAGCTCAGGCTAGGACAAGAGCTACAGAAACAGGTTTCCCTCAATGGAGATAAAAAATGCCTCAGAAACGAAACATCCGCCAGAGCAGCAATGTTCCCAAACAGTTACAATGGTCAAATTTTCAGTCTTACATTGTTAGTGTTAAAAAAAATAGCCAGCTATTCCTTTCACTCAGAACCAAAATATAACACTCAAGAGCCACTCAAAATGCTCATTCCTACAAATGCTAAAATTCCATTAACATGCTATGTAGCAATTCAGCTATTCAATCCTTTGCTTACTGTATTTGAAATTCTGAATTAAAATACTGCCTAACTCAGGCCATGAGACCAAGCAATAGTGATTTTGAGTCTCTGTATTGCAATATTCTCCTGGAGCTTAATTTTGAAGTTGAAGAGGAAAACTTCCTTCTATAAGTATCAGCAGGGCATGATTCACAAAATTGCTTAGTGGCCCAAGAGCAGTCTTGCTGCTCTCAAATATATCCATCTAGATAGGAAAACCCAAATCTCACAGCGAATTGAAAAAAAAAAACAAACACCAACTCAGAGGCACAAGAACAAATCTTCGCATGTAAAAGCCAAAAGGAAACCTCATGGGTGCAGATACACACCTAAGGTAACTACTCTTCCACCAAAGCTCTTGCCTGCTGTGGAGGGCTCTCACGCCCCAGGCAGAGACTACACTCAAATGCAGTATAACCTGCCATCCACCGCCTGTGCTTGTCACCCTGCTCGTCAAAGGCAGCAGGAAAGATTAGCTGTCAGCAACCATGAAAATTGAAAACTCATTTGGGAATCTTTGACAGAAAGTTCCAGGTTTTAGGAGTACACCAACAGGACGTGGTTTACATTATAGGATGGCATGTATAAGAACACAAAAGGAACATTTTTGCCAAATCTTTCTTTAGAATCTGAAGGTTTCAAAACTCACTGAACTCAATCATCACTAAATCATCATCATGCTTATCCCATGGTCTTTATTTATCCCTTTGAAAAAAGCCTATGAGATTATGTGCCTGGTCAGCCTTTAGAAGTTTGACATAACATTTGACCAGTATTGGTAGCACTGAAGATCCTACACGTACACCCTGTAAGGCATGTGTATTGAATCACACTCTATTCATTTTGGTGGTCCAACTTCTCTCCAAGGTATATACACATAACTAAAATACCCCAAGAGAAGCATTATAAAATAAGAAGCACTACTTTGGTTCCCCATAACAATCAAGTACGCTATTTTTATTGGGTGAGTTGCCAGACAGCATGTCTACACTGAAAAAAGTTTATTATTTGAAAAAGGAGAATTTTTCAATTCATTCTTATTAAAAATTTAAATTACTTATTAACTACAAACAGATTAAAGTAAAAACAAAACTCCCTGAATACCAATACAACCTATATCTAAATTCTTCTGTGGCACTGGAAAGACAGAAGTCATTGTGGTCACCTTTCCAGCTTGCAAGAAGCAAAATTAAATGCTGAAGCCTGCCAAAACAGCACCTACAGCCACTGAAATTACAGAATTAACAGAAGCAGCCTGCAAAACTAAACCAAACCAAACCCTCGTGTGTTATTACACTTGTGAGGCTGTCTTATTTTTAAACTCCATGAGATAAAAAGAGTGACAGTAATTTTCTCCTTAAGAGCCAATATATCCTGTCACATTGCTATGATCTGACTTTGCTGTGACATTCAGTTTCTATTACTTAGTTACTAGGTCTGTTGAAGATACTTTTTCTTTTTTTTTTTTTAAGTTTCAAAAAAAAGTTTTAGGACAAAAAGAGATTGAAAACTGCCACAGTGTAGAAAATAGCTAGAATACGTTTTACAGCACATATGGAAGAAAAAAACCATATACTTTGAAATATCTTCCAGAAGGATAGCCTGCAGAGTACCAGAAAAAGAAAGAAAGAAAAGAGGGCATCACCTGTACCGCTCCCAAAAGTCTTGGCTGGATTCTTGTGGAGGTCAGGCTCAAAATAGGCAGGCCCATGGTCTTTAGCAATGCCACTCGGAATAAAAGAAAGTGCGCTGCAGAGCAGCAAAGAATTTACTGCAATGCACAGGAATCCACAGATAAACTCATCACACAGATGTTTACCTAGCTAACTTTCTACTAATGTTGTCATGTTACAGGATTGGGACCGAGACAGAAGGTGGCTACTCATGTCTTTTTAGTTCATCTATGATGTGTTTGCGTAAGTAGACTACAGGGAAGCTAATGATGAATTCATGGAAAGATGTTCAGCTAGGACAATGGATTCTAAAACAAGTGCTGTGGTTTAATCCCAGTCAGCAACTCAGTATCACACAGCCACTCGCTCACCTCCCTCCCCCTCCAGTGGAGGCGGAAAATCAGCAGAAAAGACAAGGAAGCTCGTGGACTGAGATAAGAACAATTTAATAATTCAAAAACAAATGACATAAAATAGTGAAATGTAACACTAAATACTAATAACACTAACAATATGAATAACACATAACAAAAATAAACAATGAATAATATTGGCCTTTCCTCCAATGACCACATTGTTCTGCAGCACTATGCAGATGCCCCTTAATCCTTTCTCCTAGTAGTAGAGTATGTAATTAATCACTCTGCAGTGACGGTGGCTTAAGGTGTTCTCGACCTAACTTGAGAGGAATACACATTTATCATAGTCATAGAACTGGACTTTTTTTTTTAATATATATATACAGCATCCACCGAGCCACGTGCATCAAATATGCACCACTGTCATTCTTATAACAACAGTGGCTGCCGTGGTCATCACATTCTCTCCCTTCCATTCCATCAGGATAGTAGAGACCTTGGAAAAGGAGGACAGAGACAGGAGAAGAGAAACCCACACTGAATATAGCTCACCTACCAATATCTGTCGTTCTTTGCACATGCACTGTCCGCATGCATGTCCCCAGGTAGCAAAGTATCAAAGCACTTGGATCTAGACACATTTTTTTGTCACTGTAGTACCTGAAGGTCGTATAAACGTTCTGTGTGTTTCAAGCACAGGCATGGTGATTGATGCCCCCTTCAATCACCTCTCAGCCACGGGAGAAATGTGACACTCCAGAACATAAGTTTGTAGGAGGATATATTCTCAGAAGTGTTTTAGAAACCGAGTTCAAATACAGCAGCCAGCTGGCATTATTAAATATTTTCTTGCTGCCAAAGGGTACTCAGAGGATAAGAAAGCAGACAACATAGAACACAAAATCCTAATCCATACAGAAGGTAAAATCATACGGTGAGAACTACAGTGACATGTAATATTAATGCAGCTTTGGGTTTAATGCCAAGCTTAAAATTTTTAGGGTATTGCAGGTGCAGTGAATCCCAAGTTATGAAACAACCCATTTCCATGAGAACTATATTGAGAGTTAATCAGAAAGAGAAGAACCTTTATGAAACCACCAGCTAAGTTACCTGTCTGTAATTAACTGCTCAAATTAATCAAATGTGCTAATATTTTCTTAATATTATCCTTCTACATTTCAACAGAAGAGTCAGTTCAATCAAGAATATGACATAAGACAAGCTATCTTTTCTATGTGTTTAAAAAGTTTTTCACTAGAAGGACATCTGTGATTAACTGGAAACAGGTTTCCAATCCTTGCCTTCATATCAGACCACCACTGCAATTAGGAAAAAGAGGAAAGAGAAGGAATAATCTGATGGAACTTTTATGTTCAGCTTCTCAAGAGAAACTTCATCTTTCTGCTCTCATTTAAATCACTGCCTGTCTGTGCTCACTTTTGGGCAGTTTTACATATGCAAGCACCTGGCAAATAAAAAGATCAATCCAAGCCCAAGGTCTTAATTAAAGATTACACCAAGTTTTTTGGTGCAGGAACTCACCTCCTGCTCATCTAGAGCACAGATAGCATTGCTGTTCTTAAAAAAAGAAAAAAAAAAACCACAAAACACACCACACACACTCCCCAAAACCCCACCAAAAAAACCCCAAGATTCTTTTTCTGCTTGCAACTAATGCATTCCAATCTTCTATCTGAGTTAGCATTTCAAAGATGAATCTGAGACTCGCCAAGACCTTGATGGGTTTCCTGGCTGACTTGACTTTTGTTTAGAAGATGAAAATGTCTCCTCACACAGGGGTCAGTGTGACACAGTGCTCAAGATGCCCCCCATAACAAGTTAAAATTAAGCTCAGCACTACAAAAGGTGACAAGCAGGACACTGCAGTTCCTGGCTGAGTAGCAGGACGTACACCTCCACATATAAAGGAATCAATAACAGTAGAAGCAGCATCTACAGCAACTACACTACCTCAAAAATGAGCATTCATACCACAATAGCAGACTCAGGCTTCACATAATAAAAACCAGTCCTTCAACTGAAGAAGAGGGAGAAAAGAATGTAGAATACAAAAATATAAATTACTTTAATAATTACTTGGTCATATGGAGCACGTTAAATGCTGGAGTAAAAAAGAGACTCCAGGTCAATGCCAAGTCATGATGACCCAACTATCAGAGGTACATGTGAACCACACAGAAATGTGGTAAAAACACACTGGAAAATAACAGATTTGGAGGCTGGGAACACTGTGTCAGAGGGACTGGTTTTGATGGAGAGCAAGTCACTCTCATTGAAAAGGAATTGATTAGCTGGTAACAGGGGTGGGTGGCCCACTTCAAAGCTTTGCTTGGGGTTATATCCTTAAAATTTTTAAGCCTGAAATAAATGGAGATCTGCACAAAAGAATTAATGAGTCAGGCACTGTTGTTCCTTTCCTCTTAACAGATGACCAGAAGCTACTATTGATTCCAGATATTATCTGCTATAATTGAAATCAGGTCCTCTTGGTGGTAAAGGCAATTTTTAAAATTTTTTACTCTGGACTTAAAATTCCATTCTTTCACCAGATGGAGACTTTCAGGTACAGTCTTTTCAAGGAGTATCTTTACTATTCAACAGTTGGGGAAAAAAAAAAAAAAGCTGTAATAAGTGAAATCAGAGAGCTTCTAACATTATAAAGCTATTACATTAATTAAAACAATCATTTACTGATGCATTTTTCCTTTATCATGGAAAATTAAGTTTGTTTTTACGCATTTTTTAGCTGAGGAGTACTGATGTGTATATATATTACCTTTTAGGAAGGCTCTAATTCAGTGGTCTTTATTGCAGAAATTTAAAAAGCTATCCTTTGAGATGTATTTATGCATAGTAAATACAACGGACATCTGGCACTGTAAGCAGCTGCAGAAAATGCAACATTAGAGAGAGCACATCACCAGGACATCCATTAAAAAGAAAAAAAATAAGAGCGATGACTCCAACCAAAATACTGTTTGTAAACTCATGACTGAAGCTCATGACCACAGGCAAGCAACACAAGCATCCAGTGGTACAGCTCTCTGTATTTTGTGGCACAGGGATCCCCTGAGCCAGACATAGTATTTCTATGTTCAACAACCACTGATAGATTTTTCTCCTATAAATCTGCCCAAGCAGGCTTTATATGCATCATAACATCAGTGTCCACAAACTCACAGTAATTTTTCCAGTTTAAATATGCTTCACGGAAAAAAGTCTCCTTTTTGTTTTATAGTGCCACTTCAAATTTCATTTCATGCACCCTTGCTCTTGCGGGAAAGGTTTAATAAGTAATCTCTTGTCATCCTCTCTGCACCTCAGCTGTACCTTTTCCAGATGAAGCTTTTTCTCCCCAAAAGAAATTGAAGAACTTTTTCAGATTTCTAAATAGGAAGAAATTTTAGAAGCATAAACACACAGAGGCATAAAACTTCACTAAGGTAGAAATACCAAAGTTTACTGTAAAAGGCCATCATGTGCACAGAGTTTTGTCTACATACGAATTGATCTGGATGGAGTGGCATGATAGCACAGCTACATGCTCATGCTTCTAAAACACGAGTTAATTCGGGCATCTGTTTGGCAATGCATTATGCTGCCTACAAATACCCTAGCAGGCTTGCTGCTAACCAAAACCAAGCTAATGAAGACAGTGACAGAAAAGCAGGGGGGCAGGGGGAATCAATCTAATCTCCTTTCAATAAACACAACATACATGAATGTTAGTTTCAGTGACAGAAGTGATCCTTAAATCTCATGCAGATTACTGAGAATAAACACTCTCAAATTTTTACTGCAATGAAAGAATGCGAGTTCTCTCGCCTGTACATGTGCACCACAACTAAAAGGATTACACACATAGCTCAGATGGTGACAGTCCAGGACTCCCGGGCCACATGTGGCTTTTGAACATCTCAAGTGCTGCTCCTATGAAGCAGTCAATTGTTCTTAAGAGATGACTGCTTGCATGTAATTTTCCTAATAAGAACATTTATTGAACAGCTTATTAATGAAAATACCTCACACCACATCAAAAAGGTTTGTATCAACATCCAAGCTTTGAAAATACTCTATAAAGTAGAATATTTACATACAACTGTCCTTCACTTGTCTGAAAAACAAAGCCAGATCATTTGGAATTCCTAAGGCTAATAGCACCAGCTACCTGTACAGATAAGGGAGATGCCAAGTCTGAAATACATAAAAGGACACAGAGCTGCAGCAGACCGTATTCCCTCCTGTGCTGGTCTCAACACTGGAATGCAGCAAGGTAATCACTTTCAAATCCCTGATTACAATGCTGCCAAAAACCACTGGACAATTCCAACACAGATAATCAGTTTAGTGTGACTGTCTGAACGTTTGTCAAGCTCTCCTCATCCTGCATCTCTGCTACAGGACGGAACCTAAGCATCTCTTTGATAATAGCTTGATCAGTTCTCCCGATACCTGCAAACATTTTTGCTCACTTTAGGTACCTTAGCTATTAGGTACTTTATCTTAGAAAAGAACACTAAAAGTAACAACTGATGGCATCTGCTTGCTGCTGAGAATGGCTGCTAATCTAGAACACCAAAACTGGAATAATTCAGCACAGACCACATGGGTCCCTTCCCTTGCAGGTATGAGACTTCATTAATTGTTTTTCTTCTATCAGATAGCTAGTTAAGTCCTTTCTATTTCTTGTTATATCTACATCTTGTCCCCACTAAGAGCAATTTCTTGATTTGCATTAGTTCTGGAACCCGGAATTTAAAGCAAAAAGAAAATAAAACAGGCCTTTAAGTCTAGAAAATCTAGCACACAGAGCCTATGAACAGATCATCCTCTCTATGAATTTGCTCTGGAGTCTCCTTCTCTGCACTGAAGGAATGTCAATGTAAAACCTGTCAGAGGCATCACAGTAGAAAGCGAGGGGGACTCAGTACAATAGAGATACATATTCAGTCAAATTATAATAAAGGAACTAGCCTACATGCAGTTCCACCAGCTGCTCTCACATTCTCTAATGCAGAGGTACAGATGCAGCATCCATGCAGTCAGACTGCCATCTTGAACAGTAAGTGTGTATTAAGTGTCATCTTCCTTTATTACTTGGAAACAGCAATAGCTTAAAAATCCAGCCAGTAGAAAGGAGTAAGTGGAAAAAAGTAGATTATGCTAAGATGACATTATCTATGAGAACAACCTTTTTTTTTAGTTAAAAATAACTACGTTATTCACTATGATTTTTATTAGACTAAGTATTTCCAAAGTTCTAAGCACTTTCAAACTTCAAGTAATTGCCTTAATTTTTAATAGAACGATCAAGGAAAAGAGTTACTGTTATTTAAGTTAAGGAAGGGAGGTTAATGTATTCACAGCACCAGTGCATCATGAGAGGTCCACTGAAGCCAACAACCTCAGATCTCATGACAACCCTTCAGTACATTTTGGACCTCATTAAAGCATGAGGTGATGCTCACCAAAACCTCCAAAACGTGCAATTTAAGAAACACAGATTTCAACATAATTACAGACATGGGAGGTATCTCCCAGAAAACACTTAACCCTTTTCAGAACAATAGGAAGACGATTATTTTAAAGTAGGCCTTAAACAGATGAGCACATTCTTACAATGTCATGCTGACTTGATCCAAGTACACTGGGTACGGTCCAAAGTCCGATGACCACACATTTCACCATTCTCCTCTTTCCTCCCCAAAAGCACTGTAACGCAACATGTTCCTGCAAACCTGAGGGGCATAATTTTACAGCCTTTCAAAAAAATGCAAGTAGCACCGTGCAAACTCAAGTCCAGAAGAGCTACAGTCTTGTAAACTGCAAAGAAAAGACCACTGTGCAAGCTGTGGCATTACTCGTCACCGATTATCAGAGCCACCCAAGGGCAACAGAGTTAGACAACAGTACAGTAGCTGAGAAACTCCACGTGCTTGGTATCAAAGAGTTTAGCAAATGAGACTTGTTTCCCCTTAATACTTCACTGTTTACTCCCATTCAAATAATAAATAGCATTCAAGGAAGCCAAGAACAGCAGAACATAAGTTTTCTTCACTACTACAGAAGAGACAGCACTCATCTTCTACAGCTAAATTTTTCTAACAGATAGGTCCATCAATGGCCTTACAGATGAAATACTGTGCAGTTTTCTTCCATTTCCTTTGGAAGAGCAGGGCTTAACTCTGTATTTGACCTGCCATCGGTAGAAGACAATAAAAAAGCATCACTCAAAAAAACAGTGAAACTCTAAGACACATACACACACACAAAAAAAGTCAACACACCATGTAATTTTCAATGCCATTACTTTTCAGCTTGACTGGAATCATATTTCAGATGAGTCAGTCTCCTGGTAGTTTGTATTTCTCTGACAGTCAACCATTTAATTATAAATTCAAGTATTTTCATTTTACCACGAAGAGTTCAGTTTATTTTGACTTTAACCTACCTACAATATTCTCCCTAACACTTTACAACTCAAGAAATTACTCTGCTTTTGTAAGCTTTGAGCCTTAACCACATTGCTTCTTGCAATATACATAAAGGCATATTTACTAAGTTTCATCTTTTTGCTGCAAATCAAAAATTATTAGAATATGGTTTTAATTATGAGTAGTCATTTGTTCAGTAATGAAAAAAAACCCCTACCCACTTATGCAATAAGCAACTTGTGTAATTTAGCGAACATTAAAAATAAATTGTAATTGTGAGCTTCTGTAGCCTGTCCTACAGGTCAGCCAATCCTCTGGAGATACCAACTCAGTATCAGGAAACCTCTTGAAAGACAGGGTAGATTTCCAAGGCATGAAATTAAATGCAACTAAGGAAGGCAATGATTACAAATCACTAACAAGTACTCTGGCCCATGTTTTTTATCTTAAATGAGGCAGAACTTTCTTGACTTAGTGTGATTGAGAGGCATTTCAGATAGCTGTATTCCAGTGTATCAGGACTAGTAAAGCAAAACGGTTTTCTCCTGTGACAATCCTCAGAGACTCCTGAACGCAAGTTTAAACATCCCACTTCTGCTCTAGGCGGGTTTATTAGGTTTAATGGTTGGAAATAACCACTGCACTTTTCAGGCTCATTTCAATAGTTGAGCCAGCAGAATTCAGTGTAGTTAGCCCTGTGGAGTTTCATCCCTAATCCATAATCTCAGTAAAGTTAAAACTTCAGGAATATTTAAAGTAATTCCACAGGTATCTTAAAATGTATGCCCAGATATGTATCAAGTAGACAGTTTTTCCTAATCAAAATTAAAAAAGGCTACCACCCAGATGTATACTTTTAGTATCTCTGTGGTGTTAAGAGTGCACTTTCAGAGCCTTCACATTTTGCTCATGCTTGCTGAAGAACAACGCCTGTTACGCCAAAATCAAGGGTGAATAAAGTTTAGGTTCAGTTGGAGGCTGTTTATAAAATCGCAAAAGAGCATGGAAAAAATTTATCTGAAAAGTATATGCAACCAATTAGGATAATGAAGATTGCTGAGGAGGAGGCAATTGTTCTGCTCAATTTGATGCAGGGAAGTGTATGAGCCAATGGCCCTCTTTGAATGTTTATATTGCAATTCATTGCTGCATGTGAACATTTATGGTTTTTTTAGGTCCTGCACCTGGATTGGGGCAA
>NW_010257157.1:0-31071 GCF_000690775.1 Eurypyga helias
TAAACAGCACAGGACCCAACACTGATCCCTAAGGAAAATCATTTGTCACTGGTCTCCGCTTAGACATTGAGCCATTGACCACCACTCTCTGAGTGCGGCCATCCAGCCAGTTCTTTATCCACCGTGCGGCCCATCTGTCAAATCCATGCATCTCCAGTTTAGAGACAAGGATGTCGTGTGGGACAGTGTCGAACACTTTGCACCAGTCCCGGTAGATGACGTGACCCCGTGGTAGAAGGTCACCATATTCATCAGGCACAGTCTGCCCTTGGTGAAGCCATGTTGGCTGTCACCGATCATCTTATCATCTTCTATGTGCCTCAGCATGGTTTCCAGGAGGATCTGCTCCATGATCTTGCCAGGCACAGAGGTGAGACTGACTAGCCTTGAATATTCACCAGCTTTCTTGGGCCCCTCTTCCCTCCAGGGCTTCATCTCATGGAACTCTGACAATCATAGAATCATAGAATGGTTTGGGTTGGAAGGGACCTTAAAGATCATCTAGTTCCAATCAATTCCCTGAAGAGGCTAGAGTCTGCTCTCCTGAAGCCCAGAGTAGCGAGCTTGCTGTGCACCCTCCTTGTCTCTGCATGGATGTCAAACTCCACCATTTCATGGTCGCTGCAGCCAAGGCTGCCCTTGAGCTTCACCTTCCCCACCAGCCTGTCCACACTGGTGAGAACAAGATCCATCATGGCACCCCTCCTCATCAGTTTCTCTATCATTCGGAGAAGGAAGTTGCCATCAACGCATTCCAGGAACGTCCCGGCTTGCTTGTGTCCTACCGTGTTGTCCCTCCAACAGATACCAGAGTGGTTTAAGTCCCCCAGTGAGGACCAGGGTTTGTGACCGTGAGGCTACTGCTATCTGCCTGTAGAGGGCCTTATCCATTCGATTCTCCTTGCCAGGTGGCCTGTAGCAATCTCCTACTACATTATCCCCTCTCCCTGCCCTCCATTTAATCCTGACCCATAAGCTCCCTGTCAGCTCCTCATCCATCCTCACTGGAGTACCACGCACTCCAGCTGGTCTCTGATGTAGAGAGAAACACCGTCTCCTTATCTCCCCTACCTGTCCTTCCTAAAGAGCCTGTATGCTGACACTCAGGTCACAGGAGCCATCCCATTACGACAGTGGTGGTCATTCATTTGAACCCCTGCATTGACTCTTAGTTAGTTTGGCCTTTGCAGATGGATTCCTTGGCCATTCACTCTGATGCTGCTGCAGAGGTGCATTTTCAAATTTAATATTGCATCATCTCCCTATTCCACTGTGTATCCTTTCATCAGGCCCTTTCTTTTCCCCTGAAGCTAAGAACATCCTGCAGATGTTTTAAGGCCCACATAGGGTCTCCCCAGATTGTTTGTCCCCATCACATCCATGACATACTGACAGATTGTCTGTTTAACCCCAGCAGCAACTGAGCACCACACAGCCACTCACTCACTCCCCCCGGGATGGAGGAGACAATCAGAAGAGTAAAAGTGAGAAAACTCCTGGGTTGAGATAAAGACAGCTGAATAGGTAAATCAGAAGTAGTGCACACAAGCGAAGCAGAACAAGAAATTAATTCCCCACTTCCCATGGGCATGCTGGTGTTCATCCATCCCCAGGAAAACAGGGCTCCATCACATATAATGGTTCCTTGGGAAGGCAAACATCATCACTCAAATAATTTTCTCCCTTTCTTCTTCTCCCTCCAGCTGTATATGCTGAGCATGGCACTATATGGTATGGAATAACTCTTTGGTCAGCTGGGGTCAGCTGCCCTGGCTGTGTCCCCTCCCAATTTCTTGTGCACCCCCAGTTTGCTCGCTGTCAGGGTGAGGTGAGGAGCAGAAAAGGCCCTGGCTCTGTGCAAGCACTGCTCAGCAGTAACGGAAACATCTCTGGGTTATCAACAGTGTTTCCTGCACAAATCCAAAACATAGTCCCATACTAGTTATTTTAAAGAAAATCAACTCTTTCACAACCAATTCTCCACCTCTTAATCCATACCATTTACATCATGCTCAGGTGCCACGCTAATACAACCTCATTGACCACCACTCCCCTTCCCATCCTTTGATATAATACACAGATATTGTTCCTTTAGTCTGTGGACTACATCTGTGAAATGTCTTTAAAATGTCCACAAATGTGTACTGAGTTCACTTAGTCCATGCCTCCGGACTGCATCTGTCATGCTGGTCACTCAGGAGAGGTGGTGTGTTGCATGGAGTTCCTGGGCACCAAAACCAACTCAGGTCAAGTCACTGCTGCACTCACACAGCTTCTTGTGAGGCTGGTTTCTGCTGTAGTAATTCCTATAACACACAGCTCAAATCATGGGTTACAATAATTTAAAGGTTGAGAATGAAAAAAAATGAATAATGAAGAAAACTAACTCGATCCCAGCCAAAACCAGCACACAGATGAATGTGCATCCACCACTCAAAACAGTGAATTCTTCACCAATGTCTTAAATTTTGAACCATACTCATTTTGGTTTCTCCTGTGAGTGTCCACCCCTATAAAAATCTGCCAAGCTACTACACTTGCCCTTCTTCACAACCTCCCTTAAAACTCTGCTGTGACACCTTAAAAAAAATGATCGTGGTTAAGCAGCTGATGTGCTGTGACTGCCTAGTGATCATAATTATCTCCCAGTTACCTTGTCATTCCTGCCCCTCTCCCCATCTGCTTGCTGTCTCTTGTCTTTTGCTTAGATTAAAGACTCTTTGGGGTAGGGACCATGCCTGTATTTCCTGTGCGTTTGGATACTGTCCTGCATGAAGAACCTTGGGTTCTGGGCACTACTGCAGTGCACATAAATAAGAATTACTGTTTCTAAAGTAAAATCCTCTGCATTTTTGTATGCATAAATTATAGCCACATCCTGTAATCCATTTTTCAAGCTAAACAATTGACTTCAATGGGAGTTGAGCCAGGGCAGGAGTTAGCCTATAGTCTTTATTCAAAACAAGCAACATAACATATTATTAATCACCTTAAATAGAGACTATCACATTCGGTGATGCAATCCTACCTGTGGACAAAATAAATACCTTTCCAGAAACCTTATGACTTCTCTCATTTACACTGGGCCAGGCTGTATTTAAGAAAACTATTGTTCTGCCAGGGATAAGAAGATTGCAGTGACTCCCTGGTCCTGTTTCCTTCGTGTGGATTGCTTGGAGGTTGGCAGAAGGCTGGTGCAGACCCAGCAGAGTCAATCGGATGGCACCCTGTCTTTGCCCAAGAGGTTGAGAGGTAGCTGTCACTTCCCATTCAGAGCTTTTCTCTCCCACTAGAGCAACACGAAGCAGACTTCTGGGAGCTGCAGTTTTGAATTTTTTTCAGAATTTTATTAATATCCTCAAATCTAGCTTTATCTATATTGCAACCTAAGCTGCTAGTTATAATTCAACAAAGTATTGGGGAAAAAAAGGCTGTTTGGCCAAGAATGCAGCTTGGGAAGAATCTCAAGCTATTTGTGCATGCCTGCCTCATAACTGTTGGTGGGAGAGGTGGTTACAGAGGCCACTGTCTCCTGTACTGTTCCTGAGGAACGACAGCTGTGTGCTTCCTCCCATGTAACTTGGAAGAACTGCAAAGGAGAGGAAAGCCAAAGCCAGAAATAAAAACATGCGCAAAAGCAATGAGTAAAATCTGCCGGATTCAGGGAGCTGTTGTACTACTGGAGATGAGCCAAAAATCTGTGGAAGTCCCCTATTAATGCAATGGCTTGGTTGTAATCGCTTCCCCCCACACCACACCCCTTCCGTACCCAGGTGAATCTTGTCTTGCACGTCTAAGGCAGACTAGGAAAAGCACACACACTTTTTCCAGAGTTATAATGTTTGTTTTACAGGCTTTCTGCCTGAAAGTGTATTTTTTTCCTCTTCTCTTGAAAAGTGTGGGGCTTCCTAAATCTTTGATGTGTGAAAGTGAGATAAGTCCTTAATATACCCAGTAAATCCAGTCTGTATATGCTTACTTTCTACTCGAATCGATTATTATTTTAGCTAAGGGTTAATCTTAAATAAGTGTTCATAGATCAGGTTGCTTTCCACTTTCTGCCAGTGTTTAGGTCATTAGATGCTGGTCTGTAAATGAACCATGCAGATAAGACCTAATGTTAAATACCTAAGACTTCCTTATATAGGGAGAAATGCAGGAAGGATAAGAATCTCCTTGCTTCAGACCATAAGACAGCTATTGACTTTCTAGCACTAGGAAGAAACCTTCTGAAGCATGTTCTGTTTGCCATCATCAGAAACAAGATGCTCAATTAGAACCACAGTTGACCCTGGTCTGATTCAAAGCCCCCTGGTTTCCATTGGCGTAATGGAAGTGCTTCTGTCTGGGTAGCAAAATTGCTCCAGTGGAATAAAGCGTATTTATGGAAACAGAAGTAAATTCAAGGTTTCTTCTTAGCCTCTTACACAAGCACATAGTGTGTTTATCTAGAAAATGGGGTTTGCAGGGTTTTTTCCCCCCAAAGAACATAGAAAATATATAACTTTATATAGAATTCACTGTTTGCTCTATTCTCAGTAATGTGCCTCTATACCCATATATTTTGGGTCTTCTTCAGCCAATTATTTCTGTGTTACTGGGGAGAAAGTGATCTAAATATTTTGAGTGGAGTACCATGGTATATTTGAAAAATGCCTGTGCTTTCCCGTCCGAGAAAAGCACGCAGTACTGAGTAGATAAAGCAAAACTTCATATTTATTTTCAATAATTTAGTCTCTAATTATACAAAAGTGATGTGAGAGAGATACACAGAATCTGACCCAGAATTGTGACTAGAAAATAATAATAATATCCTAATTAAAAACCATATAAGAGTTGTTATCCAGCCTCAAATCCCTGACAGACTTGTATGGCTCAAATAATCGCAGGATTTACAGGCTAAAGATACAGTAAAAGTTTAATGGAAAAAAAGATCCCTAATGAATTCTCAGTGTTTTTTAATATTGTGCCTCTTCTTCAACAATGATGGCTTTTGGGGACTCTTGCTCACTTATGGGACATGTGGGTCATTCAAAAGCTTGAATATTCATTATGAGATGAGCTGGAACTGGATGTGCAATATGTTTGGTTGAAAACTAAATTTTATGTAAATTCTGCAGTGATGTTTTCTGGCTCAGTTAGAATCCATTCTACTGTTTATCTTTATACTAATAATGGTCTCTTGGGCTTCTTTTTAAGCCTCTCTGTATACTTTTTTTTCTTTTAAAATGAAAGATGAAGATCCAAAGAAAACTACTTTTAAAGATAGAAATAGAAACACTAGGTAAAAGGAATTAGCAATGCAATCTCTGCATAAATTATGTGGAAATCTTCTGCAAAATTGGAGCTTGGAATTTTATTCCTAGGACATTAACCATTTCATGTTTGAACTGCATTGTTGGTCCGGTTCCCCATACTTCAAAAAACCTTTGGATCTGCTTTTGATTTCTATTTCTGGATATTTTTGTAATATTTATTAAAATATTCCTTCTCCAGAGTGGTAAATCCAGTCCTCTGGAAGAAATAAAATCTGTGGCATAGCTCTGAAATGAGAATTAACCTTGATTACTAGAGTAATTTACTAATCAAAACTGGAGACCTGATAATCAAGCCTGAATTACCAGCTGCTTGATTTTTATAGTGACATAACCAAAACTGAACATTTGGTAAACAAGAATCTTATTTATGAGGGGAAAGAATTGGCATATGGCCATATTAATCTTAAGATATTTATCATTATATTGTTGTTGATTTGCTTATCTGCTGATGTAGACACCCCTCTTCTATCTTAACCCATCCACTTTACCTCAGAAATTTTAGATTACCCTAGAATTGGAGTCAGGGTAGACAATCTCACTTTTCAAGAGAGGTTTTCTACCTACCTGTTGGTTTTGGACCCAGGGAGGAGGCTGACTAATGTATCACAACAGCCTTATGTTAGAGAGTTGGTTAGAGAGCAACTTGGAATAAAGGAGGCAGAAAACTGAAAACAGAGACGAGAGGAATGGCGCTGTGCCAGCAAGCAGACATCTGGGGAAAGCCGCAGGAGGAAAAGGCAGAGAGCACCCAGGCAGCACTGGTGAGCCCGGGGCTGGAGGGGGTGCGGACAGCTCTGGAGAAGCAGGAGATCAGGGAGAGGACCCAGGAGAAATGCTGTGAATCATGGAGAGCCTGACAGAGGAAACCACCGACTGTTCCTGTGAGTAAGTGCGTTGATTGTATAAATGGACAATGTGCCAATTAGTAGTGCCTAGCTGATGGGCCTGGGATTTTTAAAGTATTTGTCTGGTTTCCATAAGTGCAACTAATTTCATGTTTTTAATAATTTTTTTTCAGTCTGATTTCTGTTCATTTTTTCAGCTCCCAGATGGCATCTTGTATCCACTGACACAGAAAATAATTTCCCAGTATTTTCTTTAATGAATGACCTATTATGAACAAGCAGGAAAAACCTATATTGTACAATTCTTCCATAGAAAAACTGATAATTAATATAAATGGAGAGAAGCCCCCAAAATGGGAATCTTCTTTTGTTGTTTGAACTGTGGATGGTATTTTATTAACATGGCTTATGCATTTTTTAAAAAAATCCTGTTCAAATAATATTGTCATGGGTAATTGTGCTGTTAAAAAGGTAAAGAACAGAAACACAAAAAGAGTGTTTCTAGAATAATGTTTACAGCATAAAATTCTCAGCTAGTCAGGCTCTTTCTCATTCTCTGGAAGTTACTTCAGACCTCATCCTCTTAATTTTTAGCATGGAAAATATATACTAAAGCTAGTGCTGCTTCCATTTTTCACCATCTTATCTCCCAAACCTAAAATACTGTTTTTCCCTTTAAGTCTTGAATGCACTTGTGCCTAACAGGGATGAAGAAACACAGGGATGAATCAAAATGTGTTGAAATGGTTTATAGCACATTTAGACCTGGAAGTATGAGTGTGTGTAGTGACGGTGTGTTGAGACACGAGGGGCAGCAGCTTAGCACGGGCCAGCCTCGCGGGCAGCCTGCACGGGCTTACGGCTCCCCCACCGCAAGCGCAGTCCAGCCACGTCATGCAGCAATTAGAGCAGCACGCTTAGCTGCTTGGATCAACTGACATTTCTTCAGAGGGGTTTTAAGTATCAGGAAAACGTGAGCAACTATAAGCTAAAACAGAGTGCTGTTCCTGGTATTGTGTACCCTTGGCGAGAGAGATGTCCATGAGGATAAAGATTCCAGATTTTAGGGATGGATCCTGTAAGTCTAGAATCTGTTCTATACTTACAGGATCCATCCCTAAAATCTACACTCAGTACACTCAGTAGGCAATGACTTAGAACAGTTGGAAGGCCAAAGAAATAGGAGTGAAGGTGGCTTAGACAGAGTTAAGCAAGAGGGGATGTTTCTCCCCGGCAACTGGAATAGGATTCTGCTCCACTCCATTTCATATCCCTGCTTCTCCCTAAACCATGTCCATGCATCCAGAAACTTTCCATCAGAAGGGCTCAATATTGCGTTACATCCTTAGAATGACCTTTACACTCCATCAAAACTTCAGAAGCATGAAAAATCCACCCGGAAATTTGGATCATTTCAGACTGGGACATAACAGGAGCTCCGCAGAGAGAAGGAGCGTATGAAGTCACTGAGGAGGGAGCCCTTGCAAAGAGGGAGTGATTGCTATGGAGGAAGGCCAGAAAAAGGTGGAGAACAACAAAAGTAGTGGCAGAAAAACTGAGAAGAGGAAGCAAAAATGGTAAAGTGACACCATAATGCTTTACTGGCTCTAAAACAAGGAAAAATTATAAAAGCATTCATTTTCAGCCAAAGGAAAAAAAAAGGCCTAAAAAGAGGGGGGGGAAAAAAGGTAGAATGTGAAGAAAAAGGGCAGAAAGGAAGAGGAAATTAAGGGAGGAGAAACAAGCACTGAAAGTGAAGGAGTGGATGGCGGGGGAGGAGGCAGCACAGAGAGATCTGACACACAGAGCTTTTAGGTAAGTGAATTTTATTTGTATATGTCATTTCCTACTTTTTATTACATTTCTCTGGCAACCATCCCACAGTTCCATAACTTAGGGGTGGGTGGGGGGAGGTAGCTAAGAGGGCAAAATGGTAATTTTTGGCAGAATATTGACATGACTTGAGTCAGGTTGTTACTTGTGGTTGTCATGAGGCAAATAGTGAAGCTGGGTTAATGGGGCAGGTGTTTATGAATCCTACGGGCCAGAGGAGGCTCAGCTTTCAAACCCTGACTCACGCCGAAAGGGAGAGGCCCCGGTGATGCAATGCAGCGCAGCAGTGGCCAGCAGCGGTTTCAGCACTGCAGGGACCACAGGGGACTATTTCAGATGTACCAGACGGCTCTCAACTGCCCCGTGTGCCGCAGCCCCTTAGCAGACTGAGGAAGGTGGACACCATGCAGGTTTCTGTATTGTTAACTTCCTTATTCGCAGTCAAGGGATGGAATTTTTTTTTAAGTACAAAACGAAGTCACGAAGCACAGCGATATGGCAAAACATTACTTTCATGGAAGATGTTCTGAACTCTAGGTCTCCATCTTTTCTGTATCTTTTTCCATCTTTTCCATCTTTGCTTCTTTTTGCCTCTCACATGACTCTTTACGGGCTTTTTTCTATTTATCTGGTCTTGAATTTAACATGGAAATAGTTCTAAAACATACAGTGTCAAATAAAATGAGTTAGGATTTTTGAAAACTTTGGAACATATGCAAGAGCTGCCATCCTGAGTCAGACAAAATGTCCACGCAGACAAGTGTCTTCTCTCTGAGGGTGAGAGGGAGCAAATGCCCAGGGAAAAAGCGTATGAACAATAATTTATCGCTCATACAGAGCAGTCCTTCTTCCCCTGTGTGCTTCTGCCCTCTGAGGATCGGTATCTTAGACATTTTGATTTGGAGGCTGGATCTTGATCATCACGTTTAGTAGCTAGTGATGGATTTCATTTGCATGATTTCATGTAATCCCTTTTATGGTCCATTTACACTTTTGACCTCCACACCATCCTGTGGCCGTGAGTTCAATAATTTCATTATGCACTGTGAGGATAAAGTACTTCTTTTGTTTGTTTTAAGACTGATGTCTGGTCATTTAATTGGGGCTCCTAGTCCTTGCATGCATGGGAACTATTGAATAATGGCTGATATGTTAGAATTAAGGCTTTTGAAATATAAAAGCTCTCTTACAATTTTAAAGCCTTATGATCAGGCAAGCTCCTCCTCCCCTTGTGACTCCTTTCATGAAAAAAGGAAATATTCCCAACTCCAACTGCAGCCCGATGAAATTAGAATTAATTAAAGCAAAAGTAGTTTTATGGTGTTAATACTGCACAGACAAGTAGCCTTAGTCTTATTTCATGTCTCCTGCATGGTTCCCTTCTCCTGTCACATCACAGTGCTATTGTCAGTTCCACGGGATGCGAAACAGTCTATTTGTAATGTCACCATCTGTGGCACAACTATAAAATCATCGTTACAGTACTGGGAGGGCATGTTCATTGGTTTCTCTGCAACAGGAGGAAGGGGAAAGGCCTGGCAAGTCAATTAAAAAAATAGGACTTGACTTTGAACAAGACACCTGAGCATGGACACACAGCAATATACAGTGGGGTAGACTAGGGTGGGAACTTAGAGTTTCTCAGAAACTTTGGTAATTGCTATGTTCACATGACAACTCCCCAGTATCCGATGTAAATATTGCTGTTTCTTTCCCACTTGCATCTAAGATGCCTTGCATTTGGTGCTGAGTGAAGGCGTGTATGTGGATGCTTGCTGTGGGGCAGCTGACATGCTGCTGCTTTGCGCCCTCCTTTGACCTGTAGTAATCCGCTTGTATGTCTACACTTCTCGTTTCTTGGTCTCTATCCAGGTAGAGACGGAGACAATGACTGTATCAGTCTGTACAGCACAGCGACGGGATAGGTGGTCCGGAGGGAGCTGGTAGACCATCGCTCGGTGCAGAAAGCAGCGCAGAAGGATCTGTTCTTTCTCCCCATTATTTCAGCCGGCGCAGGGCAGGAGTGGGTAAGAGACGATGTGAGGCAGAACCAGTGTTTCCATCTCCCCGCAGACAGTAGTTATCCGCCTCTTCCTTGCAGCATCTTCCAGTTCTGCATCATTTTGTATCATTCGGGTCAGATTGCCTTACAGAGAGACAAAGAACAGGTTCCAGGATAAAATCAAAACTGCTCTGGAAAAACACTTTGTGTGGCAGTATTGGGAGCAGTGGTGAGAGGCTAAAAAAAGAGTTTGATTCTAACCCAAGAATTAAAATTAATGTAAGAGAATTTAACGCAACACAAGGCGTGGTAGAACAAAGACTATTGGGGGGTCCCATTTGTATTCAGTTATGACAATCAATATTCAGCACTTAAGAAGAAACAACAGTGTAATGGTTTTCACTGAATTGTATGAACAGCATAACTTTAACAAATATTGCAAAACATGTCACAAATCAATTGTATTGAAAATATATTAGGTTTCTTTAAAAAAAAAAAAAGATGGGGAAAGGAGGCAGCACAAGCAGGAGGAGAGACAGCACACAAAGATTTACTTCTGAGTGCTACAAAATATTGAACTAAAAATAACATTAAAGATGAAATTCGCAATGAATCTCAAGCTGCTAAATTCCCAAAGGCTGGGTCTGCCAAAGGCTCTGTTGGTTTCCTCTGTTCTTTTCTGTCTTTATTTAAATATTTTATACAGTTGTCTATGTTCATGTGTAGTGCGAACTGTCATTTATATTTCAGTCCACTCTAAAATGGATCTTAGACTATCTCAAGCTGTGCACTGCAGTGAGTAGTTTTGAACTGAGAGGTAAGTTGAAGTGGTAGGGACAAATGAGGACTGATATTTAATGTAGTTTTTGTGTACTTATATTTTGCTGTCATGTATTTTGCCTTAAAACTGATTTGTAATTTTATGCATTTTGTGACATTATGATAAGATGTGATGTGAGTAGGGTTTCCATTTAGCAAATACATCGATGTGGTTTTGAGTCGAAGTGGTTGACTGTGGGAATTCTGAATTCTGACCTCAGGGTTTAATGTTTAGCAATAACAACATGCAAGTGTAGTTCTGCTGTCTTAAATGCTCTTCTTTGCGCTTTGGACTTGCCAAGGTAAACTTTTTAAAACAAGGCCGTCTTAAGCTTATTTCAGAGCCATTTCTGTGATAGGCCCACAGGGCGCTAAATATCCTCCCGTCTCCATTGTCTTAGGAATACAGGGCACACCTTACCCAGAAAAATTGGGACTCACCATGGAGCTGGGTCCGTCACCTTGGGATAGATCTCCCACCCATCTGGCGTTGGGGGAAGAAGCAGAAAGACCTTTTATATCCCCTACAAAGACAAATTGCAGCAGTCGTGGTGGCTGGAGCACAGAGAAAGCTTCCTAATTGCTCCCCAAAGGGTGGAAGACCCCCAGGCTGGGGCGGGGGGAGCACCGCGGGCAGAGCCGTGCTCCAGCCCAGCACTGTCGGTGGTGGGCAGGGGGATGGTTCTGGCGGCAGAAGCACGTGCAGTGCTCCGATCCCAAAAGGACAGAGTGTTCCCTGAAGGGGTGGTGCTGCTATATCCTGACCTTAAGACAGTCCTGTTGCTGACACACAGTGCTATTTATTACATTAGCTAAGAAATGTTAAGATATATTAAGGTGGGATTCTGCATTGTTTTTAGTAGTAGTGGTAGTACTGGACTCCTTTTCATCAGTTCTTGTAAAGGAGAGAATTCTTAAGAAATGATGTTGTTTTCTTGCTTCTGAACAGTAAGTCATACAGAATAAAAATTTTAAATAATGGCTATTAGATTAGTAAGTCTAAGAAGCTTTTACTACTTGGGAACTTTGACTCTTAGGGAATCGATAAATTGCCATAGAAATACAAGCAGCTCTGCAATATGACAGATCAAAGTTCATTTTTTTCCCTAATGCAGAGTTAAGATGAGCCCACTTACTTTTTGCCCATCTTCTTTGCAGATCAAAAACATTTCTTTCTTTTTATTTGTATGATCAATTTAGTGGAAAAGCCCAGTGTATATGTTGTGACTGTCGTAAAATTCTTATTCACAAGCCTTTAAGTAGTAATACAGCGTGTTGGCATTATGCAAACCTCCATACATCTCAGCACTGCTGTCCAAAGTGTGTCTCCTTCACCTAATAAAGGTGCAAAAGTAATTAATTATCTTACATAAAGTTATATTTCTTAAAATATTTTGACCATGTTATTAAAAAATTAATTCTTCTAAGTAGTGCTTCTACACTAAGTTAGCAGAAAGACTTCAGCATGCTGTGGTTTAATGGACTGTATTCCATAAAAAGGACTCAAATGAGTGAAATACAAACCTTGGAAAGACAGTTTAAACTCATGGTTTTTTAGAAATACATTAATTGCATGTCAGCGTAGTTGCAAGAGTTTTTCTTTTGTGTATTACATTATTTTATAAGCATGTCTAAATTCACTCTGTGATAAGCTGTATTTTCTAAAAACTTTTTAAATTAAGTAACACTAAAATATGTAATGAACATGCAACATTAAACACTTTTAAGGGCAGAATATATGATCAGATAATATTTCTAAATTGTGTGATTTCCAACCCACTAACTTACAAGTAAGTTGATTAAAAACTACAGATGATAACAAGGTCTTGTACATCCGGATCACTGGGTAGATACTGTCTGCCAGTATAGCTGGAGAAGACAGACATTTCCATTTTTAAGATCATTTCTGTAGAGAAAATCTTTATGTGGGTGTCCAAAGCTCGGCTGCTGATCTTAGGTCAGACACAGCACATACACAATGTCATAGCACCCTTTGTGCTATGGGTGGAAAAAGGAGGAAAATCACGCATGTGGCCTATAAAGGTTCAATCCTGCAAAATGCTGTGCCATCCGACCCAGCAAAACGCTTAAGTGGATCGTTAGTTTTAAACTTAAAGGACAATATATAAGTTAGATACATACTTTCTAAGAGATGCAGGATCAAAGATATATTCCTGAAGGATATATATAATGTGTAAGACGTACAGAAATGCAATGAATGAAGCCTTCGATTTCAGTTCAAGCAATACTTATATTTACATTATTTTGTTTCACATTAATCCTTCAGCAGTCTACCAGAGTTTCTATCTGGCCATGAAATTTTCATCCACGTAGTGTCTTCCTTGGGAACATAAAGATTTACAATCTCTGAGCCTGGTTTGGCTCATCCTGACGTCAATGACAAAAATCCTAATTTTGCTCTCGAAAGGCATGATTGGACCAGTTAACATTTATTTCAGCCTTGCAGAAGGACATATTGCTTATTTTATCTATAATGTACGCCAAAAGAAGATTAAGAGACTTTACGAACATTGCACAGTAAGTCAGTGGCACGTAGTCATAGAACTAAGGATTCCTTCCTTCCTGTCTCTCACTTCCTTGCTTTATACTGCACTTCTGATAATGTGTCTGCATTCCCACAGCAATATTATCCTGGCACATGATAATGCAATAGTTTTGAAATATGCTTTTCATGTGATGTGTGAAAACATAAAATCTATAGATGTGCAGTATACATGGATAGAAGAATTCATATTACAGAATGTAGCTACAAGCATAATAAATGGAAATTGATGAAAAGGGAATCTTTCTACTGCTGGGATTTTAAAGAATTAGACAAATGTGAGTTGTTCAAATAAGGCAGAATATTCTGCTTCTTGTCAAAGAAAGAGCGATGAACATGTATCAGAAGAGGAAATCAGCTGCTGCTTGGTAAGTACCCTATGATTTTTCTTGACTGCTGCCATTTGGGTCCTACCAAGTCCAGTACTTACTGTGCAGATCAGTGATGCTAGCTCCTTTTCTGTTGTTTTGTCTTTTGAAAGGACAGTCTTTCTTAGAAAAACAGAAACTACAGCAGTACAATACCATCTCTTCAGAAATCTTATTAATTCATTTGCCTTGCACGCAGGAGCTAAATCAGTATAATTGTGAAGTTCATTCTTGGTCCAGTCTTTTCCTCTTGAAGGCAGAAAAGAATCCCAGAAAAGTGGCATTGAATGCTATTTTTCTCTAATTCTTTTACAGGCAGTCTGAATAGTACAGTGTCAGGTGAAGCAAGTCTTTGTCAGTCATACACTTAGGCTAGAAGTTTTAAATTCTTGTTACTGTTGTTATTGCTTTAGTAGTGATGGCAGTAGTAATAGCAGTAAGTAGTAGTATTACTGGAAGTGCATTTGTATGGCTCTGTACAACCAGATCATTAAAAGACAGCGTTCTGGAGATGATGCTCTATCTCACTGGAATCAGCAGGACATACGAACTACGTCCTGTACGATGAATAACAAAAGAAAGGGTAGTTTACATTCTTTGATACATTTCTGCTCGATTAACCCCCAGTGGGATTTTACCCCTCCAGTCACATTTTTTTGTTCCTCTAATCTTCTTTTGTATTTGCTCACTGACCCCAAGCATGTATTTGACTTGTGACCCTATTTCTGTTAATAAAATACAGGCCATCTGACCAGCATTCACACCAATGAACTACAAGGTGACGATTACCTCATTGTAAATGCTAGAAGTTAGCAACACGCAGCAGGGCAAAGCTGGTGGTTGGGTGGGCTGAAGAGAACCAACGAAGGCAGCACGAGCAGTTCTGAACTGGGGTTTCAAACCCAAACTACAGATAATAAACTCCTCAAAAATATGTAATACTATCCGTAGAAGAACACTATATCTCCTTATGTATTGTTCAGCTATTAATTAGTTGATAATGTTTAGGGGATTATGGCATGACAAAAAAACATTATAGCTATAATGTGGAAATTTTCAGTATCTGTATGGATAGTAGCTTATAAAATCAAAATTACCCTATTTACATTTTGGGTTATCAATTATAATTATATGCCTCATGAAAAAATACATCAGTACTCAGTGGTGATAATTTCAGTATAGTGTTTTGAGGCTGAATTAACACTGGAAAGCATAGGTGAGCTCTTTCTAAGCACAGTATTACTTGTTTTTAAAGCACTAGCAGAAATGCAGAGTATATTTTTTTTAAGAAAATGCATAGTAATGAAGTTATTAATGCTTTCACCGAATCCTTAAACCATGAATCTTATGAAAAGCACTGTTAATTGTGTGTTACATGAAAAAATCATGCCACAGCCATTTATCAGATATGTAATCTGTGGCTCTGTTTTGTGACAGGAAGCCATTATTTCCACTAAAAAAACAAATCCGTTAAATTTGAACTATTAGATTACAGCAGGGTTAAGGCTGCTTCTGTGCTGTAGAGTCACGTCAGGGTCACAGCCCAGTTCTAGAGATGTACTGCAAGAGCTTCATATCTGATTAAGACAAAAAACTGATAAAAATGTAATGCAGGCTAACAATATGGAATTATCTGATGCAGTTTGGGGGGAATAGGGGCAGGGGGTATAACATCATTCGGTTTATTTGCATATGTTTGTTCTTTCTGCTGAAATCAATCTCTTTGAAGGAAGCAAGAAAACTTTAGAAAAAGAAAATATTATTAATGTTGGTAAGAGAACACAGAAGAAAATCTTGAGTAAACATTTCTTTTCCAGTGTTGATTATCATTCTGTCTAATGTTTATTTTCATAATTTTCTTTGATCCAAACACAAATAACAATAAAGTTAGCTCCATTTCTTTGAACTAGCAAAACTATACTGCGGCCAATTTTGGAGCAAATTTTTAAGTGTTTTTTTGTTTTTCTCCCAAGCCCCATAACAGATTTATAGAGTAGATATTTGCATAACTCACACCCTCTCCTATACAGGAACGTTTCTATGGCTAACAGTAATTTACCTGCTGGGGGCCTCTTTCTGACTTTATTGAAGAGGCTGAGGGCTGTAAGCGTCTGGGCATGTACTCAGCAGCAGTCAAGGGAGCACCCGTGGTCCAGGGCTTTGGATCAGGGCTCACCCTGTTGGGTTATGAAAATTGCTGCAGCTCACAGAGACTGACTGTGGCTCTGCTGGGCTGGCTGGTGGGTTGTAAACCCAGAATGTAGTCAGTCTGCCCTCACTGCGTTTCCTACCCAAGCCCGCAGCCCAGACAGCAGGCAGAGAGGCAGGGCAGGGATGGCAGAGGACCAGGTCCATGCCTGTCGGGATCTCTTCATGAGGAAAGCTGGAAAGGCGTTACTGCTTCTCACTTCTGGACCACAACCAAGCAGCCAGAGCACAGGTTGTACCTTCACCATCTTTTTTCATCAGAAATTGCACAGACAAGTATGTACTATAGTCTTAGAAACAACTACTTTCCTAATATAAATATTCTACAGTTGTAAAATATATACTACAGTATTTACCATAATGCTTGAAACCAGGTCTATGTTGTTGTAGGTTTTTTTAGTCTGCATACTTCTACAAACTCTGCAAAATCACAGCTCTGCTTAGGAAACCAAAATCACAAGATCACCCCAGGCAAAGCTATTGACCCTGTCTCAGGAAGCTGTCCTTTTGTGTGCCTGGCAGCACCTGCAGGGGCAATGGTCAAGAGTCCATAGGTGTGATGGAAAGCGTATATGTCAACCTCAGATTACAGCTAGCATGTGTTCTGCCTGTTCTGTTCAGCCCTCCTGCATGCAAATATTGTCTCTGAAATTGGTGAAAGTTATGAATAGAGACCACAGTGTACAACCTCAGTCAGTCAGCTACCAAAGAGCCATATGCTGGATAAACTCACTGCTTTTTTAAGTTTTTGAGGGTATGATACAGAAACATGAGAGATTCTCAGGTTTTCTAAAACTTACTATTTTTTTTGCTCTCCCGTTACATTCCTGTGTTTGTCCCACTGCTGAGCCTAGCCGAACAAGGGCATCCCACCTAATGATTGATTGCCTCTGTGAGCAGGTCCAAGTTTCATTCTTAAATCAGCCAGCATGTGGTTGATGACAGGGACAAAGCCAACCCTCATCACTCCCTAAGCAAATCATCTTCCCCTTTACTGTACACTTCGACCAAATTATGATTTCATCATTGAAATAAATGTCAAAATTTCCACCAGCTTCAGATGGACTGGGATTTGGCCATTTGCTTCTAAGTGCAGATGGCCCATTAAAGGGCTTATTTTTACTTCAGGAGGTGTGTAAGTGCTTCAAGAGATTATAAAAATAGATATGAATACAAATAACATGAGGTCAGGTATTGCTAAAAAGCGCCATTAGGAAATGGACATGTTTAAGGGTAAATCAGAACTAATCCCAGTGACTGCAGGTGACTCACACTGGAGCAAGAATGAAAATTTGGGTTCTGAAGTGTGTAAAGCGCTTTTGGCTGAACCTTTTTACTTTTTTTTCCTTTTTTAATACATATGAAAACGCCACATACAAAACAGTTGTTATCTTCTGCAGTTTATTCCAGTCAAAATAGAGTAATTCTAGTCCCGGAGGAGGGAGTCCCCAAACAGAAACAATAAGGCTCCTGCCCAAATGCGTGAGAGCCCTTCCTTGTAACAGAAGTTCATCACAACTACAAACAACCAAGAACCACTGCTTATTCAGTTTCCTTTTTTTTTTTTTAATTTTTAACATTATGAAAACAGCAATACCAGAATGAATACTGTAATTATTGTGCAGTTAACTTTCATATACATACACTTAGGAATATACTTAGGGACTGGAAAAAACCACACACCTCTCTAGGCTCTGTTTCCTAAATTACTGGCATCTGTAGCATAGGTACAAAGCCCAGAATAAGCCCACAGTAACATCCACTGTAGATGTCACAAGGAACAAAGCTAGAAAAGTTAGAAAGCTACAGAATACCCATTTCATAGAATCATAGAACGTTTTGGGTTGGAAGGGACCTTAAAGATCATCCAGTTCCAACCCCCCTGCCATGGGCAGGGACCCCTTCCACTAGACCAGGTTGCTCCAAGCCTCATCCAGCCTGGCCTTGGACACTTCCAGGGATGGGGCATTCAATTTCTTGCTGGAAGAGTGTGAATTAGTGCGCTTTCAAAACTTACAAGCTTTACATTCTTATATAATTTTAAGTAAAAATACATAGAAGTGCTCATGGGCTAGAAAAAGCTCTCCCTATTTCTTGTTACTGAAAGAAATGGGACTTTAGAATGTAGAAGCAGTCTTTCTTGTATTCCCTAGCTCCTGGGACTGCATGGCTTGCTGAATAATTCAGAGCTAAACACAAAATTGTGCTCAGCATTCTTCCCTCCTCCCTTTTTGAATAAATGTTTCTACTCTGCATTTCTGCAAACATGCCTGAGTCTGCAGAAGCCTGAAACAGCAGCTATGAGAGGTGTAGTGCTCGATAACTAAAGATATCATGCTGAAAACTCAGCATGTCTCACAGGTCAAAATAAATGGTAATCCATGTAAAAATAAAGAGTATATGGGTTACTGTAGTGATGGCTCCATTTTGGGGGTTTTGCGTTTGGGGTTTTTTTTAATATGCAGTTAAATAATATTTAATGTAATATTCAATTAATTTTATATTCAACCAATACACATTTTTGCAGTTGTTGCGATAACGTACTTTGCCACTGATGATCCAAGCCTTAGTGGGTGTAAAGCTTTTGTGGTGCCTGGCAAAGGATGAGACTGACGTCCTAGCCTGACTATCCTGTTGTAGAGTATTTCTGTCTTGAAAATTCCTGTTCAAAATGACTCTCTAGCAGGATCACTGTGCTCTTCACACCTAGGGATTGAAACACAAGTTGTGCCTCAAAAATCTTATGTCATGTAGTCCCATGGTAATTCTTCTTCTTTTATCACCAGTAATTTTCCTGTGCTGGTTCTGGTCTGTCCCATCTGCTCAGCAGGGGATGGGTTTGTTCTTTTTCTTCGTTGCTATTAACTTTTTCATAACTACTATCTACTATATTCACACAGCATCCACTATCAAGCTACTAAAACAGTGTTCAAGTACATTAAATCCCCCATTTTAAAATAGTAATAACAGAGTTTTACTAAATAAATACATAAAGCTCCCCTCAGATCACACAATAAGGAAGCCAAATATAGAGCTGAAGTTCCCAGAACTTGGGAGTACAAAGGAACAGTTTACTAAAGAGCTTTTTCCCAACACTCAGAGCTCAGATAGCCCTTAGAGGAAATAATAAATCTCTCTCTTTGTCACTCTTCCCTAGGTTTCTTTTGTTGTTTAGGGGGGGAAAAAAAGTGTAGGTACTACTTACAAGGCAGCTTCCTTGATGTTTCTGGTAGTCTGACCAAGGGACAAGATTGTGTGTATAGGGAAGGGAGATGAACAATTCATCCTGTAAAGGAATTAAAAACAAAAGTGGAAATCCTTTGTAAGAAGAAGAGTGGTTGGGATTATAGCTGCATGCTTTCACTAATGACTTTGCAAACATTTAGCCAGAGATAACCTAGAAATCCAGTTGCACTTTATTTAACATTCAGATAAGGACCATTCACCTGCTGTTAAGCTACAACATCTACAATCATTCTTTGAATACTGATAATTATATGAAGCAGACTCCCCTAGAGGCTGGTAGTCTAGTCTGGATTCACCTGGAATACAAAGATGAATAATATTGCATATTACATGCACCCAAGTAGTTGCAATTTATAGAAATGTCCATTTATGCTCCTGAAAAAAAGATGTGTATTTCCCTAGGGGTATACTATATGGTGATAAAAACCTGTGTGGGGGACTGTTTGGATTGTAACTCCTAGTGTGCCTGTTGTTGATTAATTAATAAACAAATAAATCGTTATATTTAGCCAGATCTCTCACTACAAGAGCATAAAAGAGAAAACGTTAAAGAAGGATTTTGTGTGCCTCGCCATAAGGAAGGGTTACTGGGAGACACAAGAAATGAGTACGAGAAGTGGCATCCAAATGGCTCAGAGTAGCTCTGTGTATACATTTTTAAAAGATGAGTAGCATTATGAATATGCTCTCTTTGCTTCCTCCTTTCCTCCTCTTTCTCCCATCAGGTGCCTTGTCCTTGTGCTCCCCTCTCATTTGTGATGGCTGATAACACCTTATCTCTACCAGGGCAGCAACCGGGAAGTTTGCTCCTTCCTCACAAGACGGAGGGTATAATTAGAACAACGCACCTGCTCAGTCCTCCTGTGACTCGGTTAGTCTACATCCATGTCAAAATCCATGCTGTGAGGGTAATTTGATCATCTCACTTACTTTTTTCATATATTTTATATGAATAAACCACCAGAACAAGCCTCCGTTGAGTTCGTTCAGTTTAATCTCACAAATTTGTGTCAACTCTTTGTTGCTAGAAGAATTTTATCATTTGATCTCATGGTTACACTTTAGTAGACTTTAGTACATATTTTATTTCACTCTCCAGAATATAAAATTCTATTTTGTGTCAAAATCATCTTTTTATTATTATCTATTTATATTTCTGTGATACTTACAGGCTTCAACTGAGATCAGGGTCTTGTTGTACGAGACAATACAGAAACATGCAATAAAAGAACTCTAGTCCCAGGAGCCTCGTAAGCTAAATAAAAGCTGGGAGAAAGGAAATATTATCCCCATTTTACAGATGGGAAAACGAAGCTCTGACAACCCTTCCATACCGCTCAGTGCCGTGTCACACAGCAGTACTGATGAAAGAGTTCTGAAAAAGCGACAAAGTCCAGAATCTATGCGAAATGAAGGTGGATTTAAACGCTGTTCTACCGGCAAGCACCCACCTGAGTTCAAGTAAGTTATGGATGTACGCTGGTAGCATTTGCAGACTGAGCATCCCCTTGGCCTTCTCCACGCTTGTTTGTCTCCCACCCCCGCTTCAAAGGCAGAAGACACCGTTTTTTTGATGCTGTCGTTTGAGGCTTGTAAGAGTTAGTCTACCACTGCTCCCTCTAGCACTTGACAAAAATTTACCTCTCGCCCTGCGATGCCACAGCGGTGTCAAATCTCTCTGACTGCAGCAGCTTCCAGGCTCAGCAGAGATACATCACGGGTCTGTTAGGTTCTCCTTCCCAGTATCCAAAGGATAATGTAATCTTTTTGTCCTTGAACAAAGCCTGGAATCTCCTGCACTGGAATACTTTTCCTTATTTACTCTGCTCCTCCCAGAAGACCCTGTAAAATCCTTGGGAAGCAGTAGCCAACAGAGGGTATCCTCTGAAGACCAAGCAGCAGAGCAGCACTCTGGTATTCCCTGAAGAAATAGCAGAAACAAGTGGAAAACGGTAAGTTCACTGTCTTCCTTTCAAAAATGACTAAAGATAGGAGGAGCGACTGGCAGGAATGAGGGTGGGGGCAGCCGTTTGCACAGGGGTGCTCGTGCCCCCTCAGATCTGGGGGCTGTTGCAGGCATTTGCGAACCTGCTGAATTCGCTCTGCGGTACTCCGCCGGCGGAACGCCTCACCATCCTGACTGCTCCGCTACGGCATTGCCTTTTGACTAAAAACCGGTTCAGACTAATTGTCAAGGATCAGATAACAGGAAAATACTTCTATTTGACAGTCTACTATTTTTCAATTGTTCCTCTGTTACATATCTAAGTAAACATTTGTTCCACTTATCATTTCTGAGCAAAAGACATGAATCATTTGACTGGTAAAACCACAACGACAGCTGTTGCTTATTAGAAACAGTCGTCTTGTTCAAGGGCCTGCTATGGAGGAGTTCTTCAGGAAACTGTTTCTGCTTTTAGTGCTTTACAGCGCAATGAAAGCAAAGTTGCAGAAATTAGGGCATTTTTATTTCACTTATGCAATTGGCAAAACACAGAGGCGCGCACACAGAGCGATCATTACAGCTGAGCCAGAAGCCCCCAAGAAACAGGAAAATACTCACTGAAGAATACTACTAATGCTGTAATACTTTCATTCTTTGACTTTGTGACATTTATACGGTTCTCTACAATACAGGTCAAATGAAATGGGATTTAAGGGTCCCTTTGTAGATAGATTATAGTATTTGGGATTTGGGTGTTGGATACAATATTTATGCCAGTTATTATGCATGTACCCAAAACATTTTTCACCATTTATGGTTTCTCTAGGTCTCAGGAAGAAATTAATTCTGGATTCATATAATCCCTAGAAGACATTCACTGTAGTGATCACCACTACATTACTTTCAGGTAAAGCTTCTCCAGCCAGTGGTAAAATCAAAATAACCCAAAAAGGTTCAGTTTTAAGTGTGATTAGGATAGAAAAAACAGGGAGTCAACTCTACTTAATTGACTTAATTGCAATAAAACACTTTTTAAATTAGTGGAAACAAAATAAGGAACAAAAAGTGGACCACAAGGAATTCAAGAACAAGTAAGTTTTCCCTTTCTAGAGTGCTGGTTCAAAGGCTTTACAGAGCACAAGGGCCAAAATCTGATTGTTTCTGTCACCTGTACGAAACAAAATTGCATTAAACATAGGCCTAACAGTCAGGCATTTAATCAGGCAGAATCTCTGGAATGTTATACCCTGTATGGTGCCCTTATTGTCAGCTTTGAAGGGAGAAGCCAAGACTAAATGAGCATAGAGACTGCACTGATCCCAGCAGAACAGAGGGGAGGATCATCGGCAGGGCAGCGTGGAGACCCTACCGAGTAGTCTGCTCTGCAGGCAGATAGGAGCACTTGTGGCTTTGGGGCTGTTGCTTAAATACCTTCCAAAACCACAAAATTCATTCGCAAAAATTAAAGGCGAAAGAGTTAAAAAAAAATATAAAAATGGATTGTTGTATTATGGCAAAAGAAAAGGAAAGCAGAACTGGGAAGCAGTGGAGAAAAGCGTGTCACTGAGGAGGCAAAGCTGAGGTTTATTATAGGGTAGGAATGTGCAAAACTGTCACCAATTCAATAATAGTACTCAGCGAGGTTTCTAAAGATCATATCCTGCCCTTCATTTACCCTCACAACACTCGCTGATGGGAGTCAGCACTTCGCTGCAGCTGGATATTTATAAGTCATTTGTTCTGTGTAACATGCCTGTTCTTACTAATCTTAGTCAAGTAAGTAGTCCATCCTCATGTGTCATCCCACGGAAGTCAAATGTGCTATTAGCATAAGTGATGATTACTTATCTGTGTGAGGTCTTGTGAGGTTGGGTCTTTCAGCATCAGTATACTTGACATGGCAGGCTTTCTGTTATAATTTAATAAAATAGGGCCCAATTCAGTTCAGAGGTGCCTTGAGGAATAAGCTGGACTTAAACGGTGCTTAGGCCTTTGACTAGACCTCTGCAAGCCTGGAATTTCATTGAGTGAATGCTAATTACTCAGAGGGGAGTTATTAAATTATAGGCTCAGTTCTTTACTGTTGCTCTGAGCACGGTACTTTTGCAAGTGCTTGGGCAAGTTAATGTAAACCTGAACACGCTCAGAAGAAAGTTCTGGTAAGATCCTTTCCTCAGGGACTGCAGAAATTCCATTAATAAATGGGATTTGTACATATTGATGGGTAAATTTCAGTATAGAACAATACTGTGCACAAGAAGCGGGCAGTATGAGACGGTGGGGCAAACTACACCTCACAGCTGCACTGAAATGGAAAACTTTTCCAGTCAGGTGGATGGAAAAGGCCTAATCTGGAATCCTGTGCAGTCAATGGAAATCCTTCCCTTTGGATGAGCTCTGAATTAGGCCCTTACTGAGGAAGCACGCGTAGGCACCCTTGATGCATCTCACTCTTGGATGATTGTGTACAGTAATGCACTAACATCTGTAAAACCAATCAGTTGCCTGTAATCAAAAACTTGGTGCAAGAAGGCATCAATCAGTTCATTTTCTATGCCACGCACCTCTCCTAAGGAAGAACTCCTAATTGCTGCACGGATAAATCAGCAAAAGACATCACTCATGCTAAGCACACAATTTTAAAGGGTTACATGTATTTCTAACAACTGATATTCTCCCTCTTTTTAAATTTTTCATATGAATTTGTTCTCTACCTGATTTCCAAGCATATACTAGCCTTGGAGTTGCTCCTGTGTTCTCTCCGAACCTTCGCTCTGCAATCCTATGGCTCTCACAGCAGTTACTTGTTTTGTGAATATTGGCACAATTCTTTGTGACCTTTGTGACCAACTCCTTAATTCATAGTTCTCCTGATTCCCAAAGTGCAACGGACATAGGGAAATTTTGGATCATAATTTCCTAGCCAACTAGTTCTTCACTCTGCTCTGTTGCATGTGATCTGCTATAGTCACAGAGTGCATGAGGAGTCTTCCGTGTGACCCCAAAAGCTATTTTAAGAAAAAGATATTTAAAAAAGTCCTAATCAGTGGTACAAAAACTGTTGCCCAGCTGTTAGTTCCAGAGCGTTGGGCACAACAGATCACAAGTAGCGGATCCTTATCTTTGCTTGCTGTATCCATTAAAACAATCTCCTGTTTGTAGACCCACCGCACTTCCAGCTTTCCAGCCAGGTGTTTGTGCAGAATTTCATTTGATAATTAGTACATAATCATTTGCAAAATTATGTGTATTAAAGGCATATATGCAGGTCAATGCTGTAAAATCACACACATGAAGTGCATTTTACTCCATGCGTTTTACATACTCCTCATGCACTTTTGGTCTGAGAAAGAATAAGATCTGCAAATTAAATGGAGAACAGCTCCTCAACAAATAAACAGCAAATAATCATCATTGTCAATATTAATGAAATGGTGTTATTAAACCTTTCTTTTATAGTTGTAAAACCTTTTTATTATGGTTGTCTGGACAGTGTAAGTTCTTCTCCTGTTTTTTTTAAAAATCAAGTTCAGACATTTTCAGAGTTTAGATGCCTTTGCTGTGTAGTGCCCTCGGGCAGCCCAAGAACATGCCTGACTTCAGCCAGCTGTAATCCATATGAAGTCGATAGGACTTTCCCATATGAAAATTAAAAACCTTTGGAAAAAGCTTGCTTAATCAATTTTAAGATCTTTATATGACCGCCGCTATGTTTAAAATAAGCATTTTTATATTTTTTTAGCCATCCAAGGACTTGATTTTTCTTAATTTTCCCATTAGCCTGGCAGTTTAGCCAGTAGAACCCTTCTATTCCTCCCACTGGAGTAGCACAGAGAGATCCATTTGATTCCAGCAGATAGTAGTTGATTTAATTATCGTATTATAGAAAATAAAGATTACGATTCCAGATTATTTTGCCTGCAGTCCACACACTAACCATCTAAATGGAGATATGTGGAAAAGTTGACTACATCATAAAAAATTAGCTTCCTGCAAGGATTTTCTTGAATTGGTTTCAAAAGAATCGGCTGTTTGGCATCTTTCCTGTACTGAATTTCTGGAGGGTAACTGCATTGTGTGCATGTATAACATGTGAGAGGAACCATTCGCTGAACTGCTCCTTTCTGCTACCAAATGTAACTATAGCACGTTGTTTGTGTTTAAAAGAGCTGCCACAAAGCAAAACTCTATACGCCTACAAGGTTATAGATGTGTGAATTGTAAGATAACCACTGACGGAAGGTGGAATGCTACTCCCTTTCACTTGCTGCTGAGTGACAAAGGTTGCGTCTAATGATAATTTCGATATTCTGCCAATAGCTGGTGATATTCTGCCCCTGTCTAAATAAATAAATAAATAAAAGTTTCTGTCTCCCTGAGCAAACGCCCTGTAAGTCTATAGAGAACAAATTAGGAATGCGTAATTCGCAATGAAAAAAGTCTCCACGAGAGCTATAATTTTATTTTTTTAGTGCACAGAATAACATAAATCAAAAGAAGCAATAGTCTACCTTGTGTTTTGACTACTTTGACCCTCTTCAACCCCTGCCAATTTTTATCTCATTTTTGTTTAACTTTGTACATCAGAGTTTAATTTTAAACCTGGTCCTGAAGACAGTGATGTATAGGGTACATCAAGTATAGCTTAAATTACCCTCTCCCCGCTGATTTGAAGTTGAGGGGAGGGTCTTACTCCGCAGCAGGGTGGGAAAGAGAAATGGTCAGATGTTGCCCTTTGAACCTGACCACCCTCAGCTACAGAAACATTTATGCCAGAACATCATCTATTGATTTTATTATATTTTAGGATCTCTTAAAACTGTTGGTGATGTTTGCCGTATATTAATTTTTGACACATGCATATAAAAACAGAAACACGGGTTGAGCAGAAACTATAAATATAGACAACACTGCCCAATAAACTTACATCCTTTCACTTACAGGTTTCTATTTCAGCTGATCATTCCGAGCAGCCTGTCTTTGAAAATAAATGTTACCCCTCTGATAAGCTAACCAATTTGGAGATTAAAGCTGCATTTGAGGATTAAAGTTTTTTCTTATTTGATTATTGTTGTGTCTTGTAGCGGTAGAAGATAAATATTAAGAAAATGTTAAAGTCCAATTCTGCTCACTTTATTCATGTGAGCATTTTATACCATGAGACTGAACAAATTATGCAGGATTTGGCCCTTAAACTCAGCACTGACTGCTCTGTTTTCTCAGTCCACTAAGAATAAATCTCCCATGAAATGTTACATGGACCCGGCAAACTCATGAACCCACTGCTGCCACAGAAAACTCACACTGACGGGTAGCTCTGAAAACTCGCCCTCCAATTATACACCACAGAGCTATGTATGTGTTTTTATTGAGGAGAATAAAAACCACAAGAAGCGCTCCACAACAGACCACAAAATGGGTTTGGCACCTGTGTCTCCTCGGAGCCGAAGTTTCGGAGTTGTGTTATCGTGTGGCCTGCTGACCCCGGGAGAGCAACGCTGACCTTGTCTTACACGCCGGAGTCTATTGCTATGACTCCCCTGAGAGCACAAACCAGCTGCAAACTGCTGCAATGATTAACCCTTATGTGTTGTAGATGTAACATCAAGTCATGGTAATAAAGCTTTCACTGCATAACAGATCTCTGGCTTTGTAAATTGTTGCTCTTATCAGCTGCACTCTGGGATGTTATCCCTTTGCTGTGAAGCATGACTGCTGTGTTGTTCACTGCAAAGGCTACCAGATCTGTAAAGCCTGTGATATTTATTCAGTTGCTTTGGAGAATAATACAGAGAATACGCTTGGTTTAAACTAAAAATGCAGCGTGTGAAAACAAAAAAAATCATGAAATACTCATACATATGAAGCAATATATTAATTAAAATCCAGAATGCCTGTAGCAGATTTGAATTCGGGAACACCAGACTTGCTGTAACAGACAACTGTGTTGTTCCACTGAGTCCAGGCTCTTATCCTAACGTCTTGTAAAAATGCAAACTCTTCGAGCCTGTGACGTACCAGCACAATTACGGAGCTCTGCTGTTTGGCCGGAAACAGAATGCTTGTAGCAATCAGCACTCACCTCCCCAAAACATAACCAGTGTAAGTTTTACTTTGCCCGTGCATTTCGAATACCTAACCTAATTCTTTGCTTTCCTGTTTGCACAGAAGCCAATGGAGTGTGTATCAGCCTAAAACCCAAACTGCAGACCTGTGAATAGGGCCTCCGGCTTCCTCGGAAACGTGATGCCTTTTATCTCAGCGACCTTCCTACCACCCAGCCCTTCCCTTGCCAAATCTATGGCCACATCAAGGCTGTGAGAGAAAAGGTGACCTTAATGTAAGCCACAGTAAGACACAATACTATCAGCTTTAGTCTGCAAAGAGCCAGAAACGGTATCTCTGAGAGATGGAAGCTGCTGTGTGTATCACAAGGACTGTCGCTGCCCACGGTCGCTGTTTCGGAGGGACTTTCCAACATCCCACTATCCAAGCAGAGCAAAAAGGATTTGTTCAACATATCCACCCCTGGAAGCAGCAGCTTCATGTGTTTCAGGAGCGCAGGAGTGTCCGTCCTTGCTGTCGCTCCTTTCTCTCTGCAGCTCAGAGGTTGGGCAGACAAAAACCATTGCAGGGCTCTGTCCACAGCATGCAGGGACGGTTCATAGTTTTTATACACAACATTTTTCAGTGGATAAAACCAGTGTCAAGGTTCAGGAGTTAAGAAACAAACAAACAAACAAAAAAAAAACCCAATCCCATGAAAAAATAAATTCAATTTCAGGAAACAAAAAACGGCTTCCCTAAAAAAACAAAGGTGTTAGGAGCTTTGGGAGGGCATTCAGATATTGTAAAATGTAATTGCGAAAGGCCTTGTGCTGCTTGGGAGTGCAGCAGGCTAACGTCATCTGCCAAGTGCAGGTTGACAAAACGTATTTGGGAAAACTTTTACGGCTGAGGAGTGACAACTAGGAGGGAGGCTGCAGTGAAGATGGGTGTCCTTGCAAGATTCCCTGGTGTTCAGAAGGAGCGGGTTAGTGTCCTTTGATAAGAAGTAAGTTAACACTGCTTTGTGGCCCATGACTCATCCCTTTCTCTACCTCTTTTAATCACATTACTTCGGCTTGTCCTTAATGGAATAGAGGCAGGAGCCGAGCTTGGGCTGCCCTTGCCGGGGGCTGCTCAAGGCATTCGTTACTCCTCACCAAGGATAAAGCTGCTCTGGACTAATGATGCTTTGCTGCTTGGTATCCAGGTTCATCTGCTTGAAAAACACTGCAGATAGATGGTTTTCTTACATAAGTTAGGCTAGACAGGGTAGCTCCTCACTCATTAGCACAGGGAGCATCTTCCTACAGGGACTGCAGATGAAAGCAATGAGTTTATTCCTCTCTTTCCCACCTCCCCCTCCATGGGCATGTTAAGTGTTGTTATTTTAACACCAACAGCTGTAGTTAAAAAAAAATAAATAAACACCACTATCCAAACCTCTGCGAGTCCTGCTACAGCAAATATAGATAGAAAGGCAATGACAAAACAATTAGTAACTCCAAAACTGGCAGAAGCAGGAAGAGGCAGCAGCTACACTTATCAACCCCAGTTGAGCACCTGTTTTTCTCTGAGTAGCTGCTGTGGTCTCCCAGGTGGGGGCTATCAGCCTCTGAAGGGAGCAGAAGTTGCCTGTTCCCTCTTTAGGAGGATGGGGAAGGGTCTCTTAGTGATGGCACCTGTGTTCTGCCTGGTTCCTGCAGGTGTGAGTGGCTGGTGAGGAAGAGGAGGCAGCGGGGTCCAGCTGCTGTGGGTCTGTGTCCTTTCCCCTCCATTTAGAAGCTGAGGAGGCCCTGTGTGCCCTTCCACGTCTCTTTCTTCCTCTGGCTGTCACTCTTGTTTCTAAGGTACTGTTGTCCTGGTGTTTGGTTACTCAAAGGGGAGAAAGAAGCAATGAATTTACTTAAAACTATCTTGAGATTATTTTGTTCTCTTGTGGGGCTTCTGTGTGAAGGGGGTATCTACTCTATCAACTCCCATTAATATCAAACCTCTACTATTAATAGGATTTGCATATGGAAAGGAAGAGAATTGACCTTTAAATTCATTAAATAAAGCATACTTTAAAAAATAATTTTAGTTAAAAGCATTAGTGCGATGAAAAATACAAGAACAAATACAGAGACATCAGTATCTGGGCTTTCCTTAACACTAACAAGCAAATTATTGCAGGGGGAGATTTGCATCATTGGAATACATATTCCAGCCTCCATACTGATCTATGTGATGGGGGGTTATCTTTGTATGGCTCCTCTTTCAGAATGTATTTTCTTCTTATAAAATAGCCTCTTTTTAACTCCCACTGGGAACCTCCTTATAAATGAGGAACTGGTCCTCAAGGGACTGGCCTGGCTAGAAAACTGTGTTATTTAGAGAAAAAAGGAGAGAGAGGGAAAAAAGGGGCATATTAGAATACTAAGCAATATAATGAGCTCATTTCTTTGGTTTTTTTAGAAAATCTTTTTTAAAAATGTATAGCCAAGTTTTAATTAAACATATTCTCTGGATGTTTGAATTGTGTCAGAATTAGAAAATCCTGTTGTATTTTAGAGGGATTAATTGCCTCTCGCTCTAATCTCTGATATGCAGTCAGGTATCACCACTCTTCTTGCAAAGCAGCTGCGGTGTGGTAAGATGTTTGCCCACAGAGCTGGGGCCACAAGCTGCCCCTTGGAGGGGCATTCTCAGCCCATGGGTGGCAGGGAGTGTATCCATCTCCTGTCCCTTCACATGGGAACAGACATAGGTTCTCTTTACCAGAACTGTCTAAATACACAGATTCAAAATATTATTGCTCCTAATAATAAATATTGATTTACACAAGCTGAAAAGCTTCTGTTGCCTTCACAGCAAGTAGTCTACAATATAATTAGATTACTGACGTTTTTACCACCACATTGCTTCTTGTGTCTGATTCTTGAGACATCGACAATGCCCAACGGTCTCTGGATCTCCAGCATCATGCTGCCCTTAGGTCTTAACCTACCCGTGTCTCAGCTTTTGTGAAGTACTTGAGATGCTCAGATCAAACTTGCTGCTGCATTAATTTTGTGCTGTTTTGTTACACAGCTCACCATATAAATTCAGCTATTCATTCTGTCCCTACCCTACCTCAGGGCCACACAAGCAGGAAGAGGTGAAACCGTTCAGGTTCTTCTTCTTGGAGCTCAGTTAATGTCATCTGCTGAGTACAGCTCTAAACATCTGAAACTGGTGAAATTAAATAAAGTGTGAGCATCCTTTGGTCTATAGCTCTTTGCCTTTAAAATGATTACTCGTGGTAACCTTAACAATAGTATATTAAAAAAAAAAAATCATAGAAGAATTTAGGGTTAGGATGGAGATCTGCTTGATACTTAGGACAATTATGGAGCAGATGCATCCACTCTGGGCAAAGCGACCTTTTCATCAAGTTACAAAACATTAAAGGTTAAAGGATGTTTGACAGGAAGTTAATACTTTTAAAACACTAGCAAAAATTTGCCATTCTTTCAAGACCTAACCAAAATCATTGGGAAAGTACAAGATGACGGTTTAGGCACATCCAGTCATAATTTAAGCAGCCCTTATTACAGAAGGATATAAGGTATTTCACATCATCTGTTTTATTTTAAAATTAGAAGTGCTTTTGCAGAGAAAAAAATGAGGTTTGATAAGAATAAATACCCAATGAAAGAAATCTGCTCCAAAGCTGCTTAATTGCAATTTCAAAGTCATCTTCCCCCCCCCATTGTGTACAGATGACATGAGAACAAAGAGCGGGAATCAATGACGGTGTCAGGTTTTCCTGGTTTCCACACTTCCCCTGACCTGGATGGGGCGAACTCCGGTGACTGGCGAGCAGGAGCGGAGCTGCCGGCGCCGCGCTTCCCTCGC